>NW_010542358.1:0-27887 GCF_000687285.1 Phaethon lepturus | reverse complement strand
TTTTCCAACCTTAATGATTCTGTGAAATGTAAACTGGAGAAGAGTAGCAAGGCAGCTGTGCTCTTCATGAGGTTGGGGCAGAGCCTTTCAACACCAAAGGTGTGTTCATCACTCAGAAGTTCAACCGAAAATGTTTGTTTGTGATTTTTATCTGCCTTTTGCTAGCAGTGCTCCTCCTGCTGCGTGCCATTAACAGCAGCATCCCTCCTCTGAGCTGGGCCGCAGCGTGGCATGGCTGAGAACTGAACCGGTGGATATTGCGGATCGTATTTGCTGAAGCTAAGAGTATGCCTGCCCTTCAGCCAAGGGTGTGTTTGTAGCTTGTGTAGACATTCCCTAGTGAACTTTAAGCTAGCTAGATGGGGTATAGATAGCAGTTTAGCCACCGCAGCCTGGAGCGCAGTAGAGGCAGAGCACCTGGTTGGGTTGGCCGCTTCTCAGGCAGGTTTTTCAGCCTGCACTGAGCTCTAGGTTTGCCGTAGCAAGTAGACAATTAGGCTCTCTAATTTACGGGTAGCTAAAGTGTAACCTTATGAGATGAAGCAGAGTTCTGGCTGGCGTGAGGGCTGGCTTTGGAGGTGGCTGGTTGGTCCTGCCCCCATCACTCCACTAGCACAGCTTCAGCAGAGTGTTGTCATGCTCTGAACCTGAGACTCTGTAGATTGGATTTTGCATATTTTTCTAAATTTTATCAATCCAGCTTAGCACTTAGTGTCATGTTTTGAGCATTCTGCTATTTGATAGACATTTCTGATGCCAGTGGCTGTTATCTAAACATTTCTGTATTTTAAAAAATATTTTTTACATAATAAATACTTGATAATTAATTTAATAATGTGTACTGAATGACCCCAAATTGCCATATACTTACTATGTCATGGGTGTCTTATTAAATCTAAGCTAGATTTTTGTTTGTAATATTTGAGATAATTGACCCAATTTTTCTTTTTCTATGTAATTTTCAAGAAAACAAAAGTTCTTCTGTGTGTGGATTACTTAGAGGGAATGTACAGATCTGCTCATAGAATCATCTTACAAATACTTACTTAATGACCTTCACTGGGAATTGTGTTATTTCCCTGAACATTGTGCCATGCTGGAACTTGAAGTTGTGTGGAGTTCTCAAGTGCAAAGTATCCGGTGAAATAATACTTTATTTGAAGTAAAGGCAATGAACTACTTTTACTGATCTCCAATTTTAACTTTGCAGTCTGAGACTGACCAATTTAATTGGAGTTTGTTTAGGACATATCCTCACAAACCTTCCGTGATCTGAGTAGTCCTATTGATTTATGGCTTACTCTTGTGTTAAAAGGCCTAAAATATCTTCCTTTTGGATTTTGTTACATTTCTCCAAATGAAGATGTTTTTTGTTTGAGGTGTTTCCCTTTTAGTTTTGTCTGGCAAACAGTGACACTAGTCTGGACCCATCTGTGGGTGTAAGTTATTTTCAGACAGCCAAAGGAATTTACCTTCTCACCTGAAAGAATTTCGGCTTGAACAATATGAGTTGTTCAGCATTGTCAAGAAATTCTTCTGTTCCTTGGGTGTGTATGCATGCAAGAAATGCGTAAACTAAATATGGTGCTATTTTTGAGTTCTTGTCATTTGTACTGGCCTTTTTTCTCTTTATTTGCTGTGAAGCCCAAGTACCAAACCTGCAGTGCACCATGGTAAGCAGTTCTGGTAAATAAGCTGCACTTGGTCTGCATAGTCTCTCTTAAAAATTAGAGGAAAGTACCAAGAAAGTATGATTAATCTGTTCTTAGGAATATCTACCAAGTTCTGGTTCTTTTATATGTTCTCTTCCATCACAAAACCAGAGTATGGGAATCAGTGAATCAAGGTTCAATATATTTGAGACTGTTACTTTGGAATAAAGACTCATATGCTTAAAATATTATTGAACAAATGGTACACAATGTTTTCAGATAAATAGATTTAAACTTCTTTTCATCCGTATTATTCATCCATTTGAGACATATGTGTTGATCAATATTTGAAATAGACTTAACTAAGCTAAATTTTTAAGCTCTTCTTGCAAAGAGCTGGCGCATTGCCACAATATTGATCTATTAGCTGCTCACCCAAAGGTGACATAAATGTTTGAATTCTTGGTTCATTACACAGTATTTAGCCTTGTTGATGTCAATGGAGCTGCTTATTCCGCTACAAAAGTAGAGTCATCTAAACAGCCATGTAAATGTTATTTAAGTACTTTTCTATACAGTGTTAGATTTTAAGAGAAATACAAATCCGAGCCACGCACAGAACTGAGTGCATGGTTCTGAGCAAACTGAGATAAAACAAGACACTAGAATGTGAGTATTGTTAACTTGTGTTCACACATTAAATGAAAACATAGGGCATAGGGCTGTTCACTGCTGTGGCAGGCAGCCTGCATGATAATCTCAACACGCTTCTGAGTTTTGGGCTCCAACGCAACGGTATTTACGTTGTTCTAAGAGCAGCAGTCGGCAGGAAAGATCATAAGCAAGCTGTGTGAGGAGCAGGGCTGAAATTGTGCTGGAGGGAGCACTGATTCGTATCTCTGAATCGGAGGAGAGAGACAAAGGGATGGGGACAGTGGTGCAGACGGTGAAAATGCTGTTTCCCAAAAATCCGTCATCAGAGTTGCTCTGCTGTCCTATCGACTGATTTCACTTGCTTTGTTTTTGCTCTCACTAACGACTTTGAGCTAGATTTAAAGTCCTCTGCAGTTCACAAAAGGGTTTTTTCCTTCTTTGCTAGTCTTTGTGTCTGAGCCCTAAGAGAGACACAAGGTATTTTTCGTCTTCCGCCTGCAGCACCTCACTTGCTCTCGTAAACGGGTCTGATTGAGTGCCTGCGGGTGGGTCAGTTCAGTCGTCTTGCCGAAAAGCCCACCGGAGCCAGAGGTGGGTGAGCTTTTCTGATGAACGGTTTGCTTTGAGAGAGATGCAAGTCTGGTCTTTCTAAATGTGTTTGTAATTCAGAGTTGCATTTGGTAACAGTGATGAACTAAACCAGAAACAAAATACTACTGAGGTGTTTCCCTCCAACATTTCCAAAAGAAAACAGCCTCGACCTTCTGGTGCTAGATTGCGAAGAGTCCCTTAAGTGCAGTCGGTGGGTCTCGCAAGGGCAGGGAGGCAATCACCACCCCACCGTGGGGCTGAGGATGCGACACCCCTTGGGTCTGAATTCCTCGCTGGCTCGAGTTAAAGCAGAGACCTGAGCTATGCTCTTCTTCTCAGAAACGTGCCTTCCTCGCCCGTTTGCGGAACGAACCACACCGGGTGCTTCTCACTCTCCTCGCTGAGGCTGGTTGGCTTCGTGTAAGCGGCGAAACACCCACCGGGCTGACAGGAGAAATCCCACCGCCGGCATTTACAAACCTCAGCGCTGCTCCCGGGCTTTCCCTTGCTTCTGCCAGCTTCTGAAGTGGAGAGGCGATGCTTGTGAGAGGGACAGAAGCAGTCTGGCCGGCGGCCGGAGGGGAGGCTTGCTCCAGGTTGCCTGGTCTGGCTGGTGAAGCCTTGCCCCAGCCCTGCCGGGGAAGCCAGCAGCTCACCCCGGACGGTGCTGCCGGCGGGCGGCGTAAGCACCCCCCTCACCGGGCCTTAGGGCACGAGGGCATGTGCTGCTTCTTGCCTGTTTTGTGAATCCGGGCCTGCCTTCCAAATGCTGACCCCGTAAAGGAGCGGTGTTGACGGCCAGGCACTCCCTCCGGTTGAGCACAGGACAGTAGAAAGTTATTATCATGCAGTCCTGAGAGTACAGTGGTTATTTTTTGTTTGATCTCTCATGCTGAACCCGTGCATCCGACGCTGAGGCATATTCCTTTGTTTTAGCAGGCTTTCAGCTCCTGCTCGGAGATGGATATTAGTATCAGAAGGGCAAAGGAGACATTAAATGAGGCCAAGGTGACCGTACCTAAGCATTAGATGTCGTGTTAATTTAAAATGGTGAATGAAATAGTTAAGGTATTTTCTGGGTAAACCACAGCACAGACGCAGAATGTCCCCTGTAGCACAGGGCCCGCGAAACACTGCGAATATCGCCGGCAGCCGGGGTGCAGGGAAAGTACGAGGGGGAGAAGCAGGTACACAGAGAGAGGAGCTTTTCACACCCAAAGAGGTGAAATTCCCGCTGTCCTCGTATGAACCGGTGTGGGCTGAGCAGGGGAGGAAGCCAGAAAATGAGAAATAGATTGCTTTCACAAAACAAGTGGCAAAAGACAAAGCTAAAAAATAATACAGTTATATATATTTTTTAAAATATGGTGACTCATAAAATATGATGACTCCAACTGACAACAGCTGGAAAGACTGGGTTCAAGTAATTTTCTCTCCAGTGTCCATTTGTGATGAATTCTTAAGAGTAAATTATGCAAGCTAATGATGGCTACAGAGCGCACTTGTGTTTAAGAGAGCTACTGCTTGGGCGTCAGAGGTAGGAAACCGGTGCTCTGAAATATTAGGTACGTGACTGTTTTATGTTAACGACTGTGGAGTCTGATTCTGCAAACCCTAAGCCACGTGAGAGTGGAACTACTGTCCCGAACACAGTATGTTATAGAATACAGCAATATAGATTAAACATGCATAATTATCAGAGCTTTTTTTCTATGTTATGATTTTAAATGTTAGATCTCCATTTTGGTTTTAAGCTGTAGAAATATACAGAGAAAATACACACACATCTTGGGATAGAAACAATGACTGGTTTTCTGCAATAAAAATAGATTTTTTCCTTTTATATCTGTAGCTTCATGAGCTTTCACTAAAAACTCAAAATCTTGTTTGTTGTCAAAGATAGTTTTTAACTTTCCTTTTTAAAATCTGTTCCGAAAACCCTATGCCACATAAGATAGAACACATTAAGGAAAGTCAGTCTTTCTCTTTTCCTTTCCTTTCCCTCCCTTTCTTCTTTTTTTTTTTTTTTTTTAAAGAAGTGACTTAAAATATGTGTGCTGTGTAAGAATGTGTGCCGAAGTTTCATGTTTCAGGTAATCTTCTTTAAAATAATGGGAGTCTAGATTGCATCAGTTAGTTTAAAAACTGCTATGCTATTGGTAGGGACAAAATGGGATTAGAGCCAAAATTTGACTGTGTTACTGCCAAAGTCTGTATCAGATTTAAGACACATGCTTCTGCAAGCTTCCATGAAGGTTGTGAAAAAAGTTTTAATACAGCGTTGGATTACAGCTCTCGAGCTCAAAACATTGGCCATTACACTACCATCTTAAAAGCCTGCTGTAACACGGAGCACAGAATAGAGCAGATTTCTTACATTTTCTGGACCACAGATGGATTTCGAATGCCTCTCTGTGTCTTGATGGAAGATAAACTTCATTAACTGTAATCCGTACCTGATCGCTTGTGAGCGTGTATGTGTATATATACAGATATATATCTATTTAAACCCTTATCATGATTTTCTTTCATGTGTATCTAAAATCTGCTTTAAGAAATGACATTCTCTAGATGAACTTAGAATTGTTTTAGGCAGCAAAGAGCCAGATATTTACTCTCAGATGTTGGAATCTTTTGTGAGTTTATAAGAGAAACTCTGGAAGCTTTTCTTTTCTGTACTGGTGATAGAGAAATGCATTTCGAAACAGACGCCTCTAGCTGTATGACGACGACTGCGTAGTAACCTGTGGATTTTAAACATCAGAATGTACAAACCGTGGGCAGCTGTGAATATTTTCATAGTTTCTTTTCTACATCTGCTGCAAGGATCTGACTATGAGAATGGATCTGTGAAGGTAGGTGATCTTTATTTACTGTCATTCTTAATAATCCAAATTGCCAAGAATTACATACATTTAATGTGCAAGGTGGTGGTCTTTTGACTGTTTTGGTGCTCTTTTTTTTTGTGTGTGTTAATGGTTTAGTTGCACAGATGTTTAGTATTCATAGAGGAAGGACAATCTATAAAGAAGTTAAATCCATATTTGCTGTTTATTATTTTATGCCTTTATACTAGTTATTATTAAGTACTTGTATACTTTGTCCTTAAGTTAAACTTTTAGTGTCAGTCATGCAAAATAAAAGCAAAATCTAAACAAAAATGCAAGTCAGAGCATTTAGAATACTTGTTAAATACACTTTTTTATTTCAGGTATTTATAATTGCAGGAATTAGTATTGAAAATTTTCCTCTAAAAGCACGTGTTCATCAGTTGTTCACTTGTCTGCCAGAAATCAGAGAAACGTTTTTCTTTTGTTTTATTAGGAGATGTTACCCAGAACTTTAAAATAAGCAACAACAAGTAATAGTAGAGCACGTTGCCTGGGAATTAACCTTTCTTCTGAATGTAATACATGCACCAAAATTTAAGCTAAAGCCTCACCTTAAGAGTAGGATTTTTCAGATCTGACTTTCTGAGACAATGTAAGAACATCCAGGACAATTACTTAGAAAAATCTGAATAAAATCTGGAACAAGTTTCTACATGTGCAGTGGGTCCAAAAATGATCAATTTGGTGTGTGGTCCAGATAAAATTATTTGTTTTTCACTAACACGGCAAAACAAGCTAATACTTTTGTTTTCACTTCAGAAAACCTCCCACTTGCAAGAGATGACCACACACTAGTCTGTGAACTGCACTGCAGGCTGACCTGTGTTTTTGAAAAGAAAAGCTAAGTTATGTGCTTACTTGCAGGCTGCTGTTGCCAGCACGAGAAGCTAGCAGCGGTGAGCAACGTGTGCCTCAGGGTAACTAAGGACTAGCCCCTTTGCCTGCTCGCCTTTCACAAGCTGTTAATTTACAACCTCAGCAATCAGTTCTTTGAAGGCATTAGGACCAGAGGAATCAGTCTTGTATTACCTTTATGCACTGCATGACAAATCGCTGGTTTCTTACGGGTAGGAAGCACTTTATTTAAACCAGAAAGCGCTTTCTAATATAGAATACCACCCATTGTATAATTGGCAGTGATGATAATTCTGTCCTCATGTGGGACATAATTCAGCATAACAGTCAACCACTAGTTAGTCCTGTAATTAAATTTTGAAACCATATCCACTTTGCCTAGAATAAATGCAAGAGCTCTTCTTCCTAATTTAAACTGGTTTATAGTTTATTCACTCCGATAGGATTGTCCATCCAACATATGTACATCTGTAATTGCTTTCACTGAAATTCGGCTACTACTCTCAAGCAGCCAGCTTAGCCACAGGGTACTGTATATAATAACAAATCACTGTTAGTTTCCAAGACTATCCTAAAGGTATCGTGTAGATCAGACTAAAAAGGGTTGTGTTTCACATGCGTTGGCTGCTGATTGCTGCAAGGAAAAGTCTGGTTTTCCGCTTGTTCTGGCTTTTTCTGTGTAGACAGAGATTTTTGGCTAAGATGTTGATTATTTTTCTTTTAATGTTTTACATGTTGTTTTAGCGTGTATGACCTGTGGGCTTTTGTGCGTGTACGACCTGTGGACTTTTGTGCGTGTACATATGTGGATGTACCCCGCAAAAAGTCCTTCTTGTTACAGTGTTTAATGGTACAGGGTGTTTTGAACACAGAAATTATGTACTGCATTCACCTACCATACCTTATTCTTTTAAAGTTCTTTAAGATCAATGGCAGTATTGCCTGGATAAAAACCACGAGGTTAGGATGCAGGTAATATGCAATTAATGAGACCCAGGAAGGATTAACCACCAGCAACCTGCTCTCACCCCATTTATATGAGTTTAGGTAGCTGAGCTCTGCCCAGGACACCTGAAGTTTTAAACCTGTTGATGGTTTAAGTTATCAGCTGGTGCGTGTCATATCATGCCACAGAGTTTCAGGGGGCTAAGGATTTAAGTACTCTCTTATCCCCTTTCTGCAAATACCCTAATTAATGCCGTGAACGTTAGGAAGCTTATGTGCAAGCTGCCGTGATCCAGCAAGTATCTCCATTGTGCTTGGCTTTTCCCAACCCTTCAGAAAGGCCATCCTCTTCCGGATGGTAGGTACAGGTAGAGGAATCCCTTTTCCCGCCATGTGCACACCAAGGCTGGCTGTCCCCTGCCCGTCAGGCCCAGCTCCTTCTTCCTCTCTCCGTTCCTGACCTGTTCCAGTCCCAGCGTTTGACCCGTGGTCCCGCACCTCCAGGACTCAGGGTCCCAGCTTCCCTGCTGGGCTCCCATTCGTGCTCTCCGTGTGCCACCCTCCTTCTCACTTGCTTCCTCCTGGGTGGGGATGTCCTGCTTCTCTCGCAGACCCTCAGGAAGTCTGTCCCTCAGACACAGCCCTACTGGACTCTTTTGCTTTCCAGTCATGTCTGACCATCATCCCCCCTTTCCTCCTCCATCGCTAGCTTCTCGCTTGGTCTCTGTGGCCGTGACTTCCTGGCTTTCCTTTTCCTGACCCCAGTTTCTAGTTCTGGTCTCCCCAGATGCTCTCAGCCTCCTCGGCCAGGTCTCGCCCTCTTCCACCAGTGTCCATCTCCTTCCCCTTCCACAGGCTGATCTGGCAGCTTCCGTTCCCTGGTTGCCTAACCCCTGTGGCCCTGAGGGAGAGAAAGGGCAGGTCCTCTGCTCTCGACCCCATGGGTTGGACCTGTGGTGGCCTGCACCCATTTCCTGCTCCGTTCCTGAAGGGAGTGGGGTCAGCACAGGCCCCATCTGTTGAGCATCTAGCTGCTAAACCCTGGCAGATCTCTGCTGTTGCTCTCTCAAAGGTTTTTGCGTTTGGGTGGATTTTTTGCGGAGATAGCAGTAGGCACATCTGGGCCAACAAAGTTTCCTCAGGTGTTAAAACTTCACATCTGTGATCCACAGGGGGGAAACGCCAGACGTTTGGAAAGATGAGATTGCCAGAAAATGTTTTTGCACGGATAAAGACGAAGCTTCATCCTCAACCGCGGTCAAACCATTTTGACGGAGAAAGCAAAAAAATTATTAAAATCGTTTTGAGGCAGACATCTGGCGTGGAAAGTTTCAGCCTGAATATCTGACGTCTGGCAATGTTATAAACAACTGGAAAACAGTCTTATGATGGGAAGCGGTGGGCAGCCCCAGACTGGGACCGCGCAGCCGCGCAGGTGTCAGGCAGGGCTCCTCAGCCGAGCTCGCGTCAAGGCTGGCAGCAAGCCCTTTGCCTCGCGCACCAGCTGCTTGGTTCAGGATGCCAGCCTGACGTACGAATTCCTTGCTGAGCAATTAGATTTCCACATGGGTCTTCTGAAGACTGAGCGTTAATTTTTTTTAGTGTTTTTTTTTTCCTCAGGAAATGCTTAAAACATTCCTTATTGAAGTTTTGTCCTGACGGTCTTACGTTTTGGAACCTCTCAGCTAGGGAACCACAAACTTTGCTGTCTCTTTTCCTGCCTCTCCCCCACACATTTTTCCTCTCCTAGAGCGATGACAGACATGACATAGACTACTTTTTCCAGAGTTTTAAAGTTAGATGTGAAGAGCTATGTCCTATATTTATCAGAGCTGAGGCGAATTTTTTGCCAATAAAAGCCAACGATCCGGCAGAGCTGCTTCTGCCTTCCAACACTAAAACTGCCTCTCTAATGAGGCTGCAAGGTCTTGATCTCTGAGAATTTGAGTCTCATTGCTCCCTGCCCTATTCTGCCCCTTATGTTATTAATAAAATGTTAGGGGGAAGGCAAGAGAAAGGGACAACTGGTAATGCCCAAGTTATAGAAGACTCACAGCCTTTTCTTATTGCAGAGGTCTTCTCCCCAGGGTGAACCATCCTTTGGTTCATTAGAGAGAAGCCCTCAGCTGATAGGCCTGAGGAGTATCATTGAACCAGAAATCTGCTTTCCGATCAGAAGACCAAGGGTGTTAGATACGCTCAGCCCAGGAGGTGAACATGGCTGCTCTCTGTTACACACACTCCTTTTCCACAGCTAAACCTTTTTTACTTCTGCACTAAACATCAATACAGCCTTGAGTGGTCACTTTTGCGCTAACAGATCTTCTTAAGTTCAATAAACTTGTATTGCCACTGTGAGCTGGACAGAGGTGGAAGCCACTTTCCAACCGCAGCTGGTGCATACTCCTTGTCCACTGGTGAGAGTGAAACAGCGCTTCCCCGTGATCCTCAGGCCCTGGAACACCTAAGTGGAGAATGCCTTGCCCTTGAGAAGGCAAGGAAGTACTGGAGAGCCATCACACCATGAGTGGAAGGAATCGGGAAGCTCTTTGCACGTCTTCCTTCCTAAAGCCAGCTGCGGTCTGTCTGTCTGTCTGTAAAACCAAAACAGAGCTCTGCAAAGAAACCTGAGCAGCAGAGCTGGATGTAAGCTTTGTCTCTGTAATTGCCACTGACATCGTTTTTTTTCAGATAGATCTACACAGCCCTCTAATAACCGCTTGCAAATGTTGCTCCGTTTCTAGAAGAGAGATTCTAACAAACCTTCTCTCTCATGGGTTGTCTTCCTCAAAGGCAGCTCCTGAAAGTACAGCAAACTGCTCAACAGCTAGAAAAAGCAACTCTAAAGGTTGTTGGAAACAATTTCTCTGTTTAAACTAGACTTTTCACCTCGCATCCAGCTTCCTTTCAAAGTTAACAAACTCTTTTAAATACAGATTATGAAACTGTGGTTTTCAGAAGTATTTGATTATCCCAGCTTTGTCATTGCTGCTTCTTATTCTCTGTGATTACCATGTCTGATAGGCACGATGAGCCAAAAACATGTGAAAATGTACTTGCTGCATTCCTGGAGAAATGATTGTTTGTGCTTTTCCTTCAGGAGTGGGAAGCTATGAGGGAGGTTGTGAGGAAAGCCAATTTGTTCTGACTTATCTGCTACTGCCTTCACAAGGTACAGTGAAGGATAAGAGAACAATTCTGTATTGTTGCTGTACTACACGGCATCTGTCCTTGGCTCTTATCAATTTGGAAAGGGAACTACTAACACACTGTTACTTTATCAAGAGCAGTTCTCACTCATGAGAAATAATAGCAAAAAAATCCCTCCCAGCTGCTCGTCCAGTCCAGTCCATCCCAGCGAGGATTGTAATGTCTGAAGACAGAGCAGAGCTCTGAAAAGTACGTCAGGCTGTTTAGATTAATAAGACGCAGCATTTGAGAAATTCATTCTAATAGTCAGCTGTTTGAAATGAAGACAGCGCTAATTAAACTTTGACATCAGTTGTGACTCACATCTGAGACTCTGTGAAACCAAGGGGAGGCAGGCGGGCAGGTTCAGAGGGCAGTGGAGCAACTTGCTGTTAATTTGTGGTCACAAGGCAACCAAAACAAGCAATTGGCTCAGGCTTAGCGAGTGTTGCTCGTCTCTGTTTTCTGCAGCATCCTTGCGCTTTCTCCCTCACAGGCACTTGCGTTGTTTCTAACCACTGATGTGGTGGTATTGATGCAGGCTCCCACAGGAGGCAAACAGAGAAATAAGTCTTCTTGAAAATGGAAAAAAACACCTGGTGTAAACTCTGGCTTGTGAGACCTTTGCCGTTGCACCTGCAAATTTTTTCCTGATCAATACTGTCCCTACTCCAGACTATATCTGAGTACGGTTTACTTGTGAGTAATCTCCTGTGGACACCATATTGGTATTTGGGAAAAATAAATAAGGTACAGTTGTTGCAGGTGATAACTCTTTTATTCTTATTCCCATTAAAAACCTTGTATAGTATTTTCTATCATTATCACTAAATGACTGGGATTTGTGTTTCTTCTAGACCTTTCTCTCAGGGCAAGTAAGTCCAGTTACAAAATCGGCCATTGCTGTTTCTTGGGCTTGGCTTTGAGATGCAGTCCCAAAATGACTGTATTGCTCAGCTTTGCTGGGGGGAAAAAATGACCTGAGATATTTTGCTGCAGGGAAGTAAATCTGATATGATACCTTTCCTACAGAAACCCTTATTCCTTAGGAATTCCTTACTCCTTCCACTATGTGCCAGTCCCTTATCTACTTCTCTGCCTGCTCCCTACCTCCCCAGCATGTTTTGCAAATCTTCATAACTCTTGTTGGGATTTGAGGAATGGAGACAAAATGCTGTGTGCCCCCACTAAGCTGCAGAGACCCTAAATGAGCCCATGGGAAGACCAAGAAGAATTTGCTCTTTTTTCGATGTCCTTGTGAAAGAGATATATAGGGGCTTCTATATCAATGAATAGCAGAAAAATTGAGGAGGGTATGTTAGTTTGCTTGCTTTAAGAAAAAATTCAACTTCCTGAAGGACATCTGCATATTTTTCTATTTTCCCACCAAATGTGACTTAAAGTGTGCAACCACTCAGCTAGTGGCAGAACGCCATGTAGGGTCCTTGCCACTTCAGCAGAGTCATGCTGAGTACAACGCACCTGCAGTTGAACACATGCGATTTGGCGATCCAGTGCGGGTGCCACGTGGCTTTGGAAAGGGGTGACTGCTCCCCTTACTACCAGGATGTCAGGATGGCTTTGTCTGATCCGTACTTTCAGACAGGAAGCGTGCTGGGTTAGTTTTGAGAACTCATTGTCACCAGTTGCAGCGCGGTCACTCTTCTCCTGCAGTTGGGGAGGGAATTCTATCTGAGTTGGGCTGAATTGCAAAAAAGTTGCATCATGTTACTGTATCGTATGTCATGTTGCACGTAGAGAATGTGCCATACAAACAGGCAAAACTTTTCACTTTAATTAGCAATGTGACTCAGAAACCACATTAGGATACTTTCCTGAACTGCTAGGGAAATATTACTTAAGAAAAATTACAATTCCAGGAAAAAGTGTGCATGTGATTGGGGTAACATAAGTTCATTCAGTATTGGCAATGGCTTTGCTTTGTCAAGTGACATTTTGAAACCCGGCTGTCCAATTGCCTAGTCACACTTCAAAAACATTTATTAAAGTGTCTTGGGTCAAACACAGAAACAAATGAATGAAGGCACTAATCGAAGGAACCTTCATCACATTAAAAAATATTTTCAAGTATTAAAAGAATACACAGTCATCTGATTTCATTCAGGTGTCTGTTACTGAGCCATTCCAACATCAGTGTCCAAACCCCAGTGAGTTGCAGAGAATGGGCAAATAGCAAAAGAAAGTGACTACAGTCTGGACACACTCTTTGTAAACACATACAATATGCTATTTTTGACATGTGGACCCTGTCACAGTGTTAGACTAGCACATTGTGCTAGTCTAACACATTGTTAGACTAATCACATTGTGTATGATGAAGTAAGTGCTATGTAACGTTTCTAGCTGTGCTCGGTACTGAGCATCATGGCTGCCTGAAGAGGTTGCAGCAATGCAAGGTGGTACGAACAAGCATATAAGTAGAGGCTCAGAAAACATACTGTAAGACTCCCAAAGGTGTCAGTATCATTTGGCATATATCAATGAATTACCACCCTGGACATTTATGACAATCCATCTGTGTCCTTCCACTGACCAAGCAAATTTACTTTGTCCGATCACTGTAGGAGGGACCTAAAGGTAACTCCTTTAGGTAAACTCTCAATGTAGATGACTAGGCTTGAACAGGAAGAAGCTCCATACCAATGTAGACCTACTCTTTTCTTCCATCTGCCCGTCCAGCTTTTCCATCGCTGCTGGCAAAATGATGCACAGCAAATGTTGTTACCTTCAAAACCACACTTCAGCTGCTGTGAGGGTGTTTCCTATGAGAGCCAAAAGACCTGGCTGTGGGAAGAAATATTTGTTTAATGAGAGCTGTAGTTCATTATCAAAATGTTTGCTGGCTGGAAAAAATCCTCACACGTTTTGGTGTAAATATCTAGCTAAAAGTATATAGTTGTGAGAAGTATTTTGATAAAATATTATCAGTCTGTGATTGCTTTGGGCAGGAAAAGGAATATTAAATATACTGGGATTTATGCTTTCACAAAATCATGTACAATTCTGATGTTTTCAGTTCTTTGCTTTGAATATTTTGGTATGTTCAAACCAAGAATACAGCAACCAAAACATCTTGTCTCCAAGGATTTTGATAATGTAAGCATGCTACTAAAGTGCAAGAAGTCTGATTTGTTTGCTGTAGCACCACAAAAGATCTATTATAGTTCAAAAGGCCATTCAAAATATAAAACAGCTGTTCTCTTGAAGCCATAGGGTAGCTAATATGATTTACTTGTAAAAACATATAATCTTCAGCTAAAGTAGAAGCTGTTTTATCACCACTTTGACCACTAAGTTTAGGAAATGGGTAATTAAGTCTCCTGTCTTCACTGGAAGTAAGGCTGGAGCCCAAAGAGGGAAGTCTGGAGGGAACTTTTTACCACATTGAACATCAGAGGTGGAGCAGACTAGAAGTTGCTTCTCCTCCAGTTTTGGGTCTTGGTCAGATGACGTACTGACAAGGGTTTAGCAGAAGAGGCCCTCAAACATCACATCTGTATCAGTGAGAAGTGTGACAGTCTCAGATAAACGTCTCCCTGTCAGCCCCCTGCCCCCTCAGACAACACCTGGTCAAACTATTAGTTTCACCATTTTACACTCCTTCCAAACCCACAAGTAACACAAGTCAGTCCTTTCTGTGCTCTGGCAATTCTCTACTGCTCTTCTTATGGGCCAGGGCTCTATGCAGTTTCTTTTTCAGCAGCCATGACTCACAGGACTTCAGGATGAAGTGCTGGATCACACAGTCACCCCTTCCTGAGAGGATGCATGGCCAAGGCCAACACTCTTTCAGGATGAAGTGCTGGATCACACAGTCACCCTTTCCTGAGAGGATGCATAGCCAAGGCCAACACTCTCTAACTCTTGAGGCAGACAGGGGAGAGGTTTCACCTTTCCTGCGGGTGGAGGAAGCAAAACTTTTTTTCCCGTGCTGCTCTTCCATTCTTGAGCTTTTTCTGGGCAAGCAGGCACTGATGAGGGTAGAGAGGTGACCTTCAGGCTTTCCACTCAGGGTACCATTTCGACTCCCGCAGGCACAGCAGGAGCAGCTGTCTGGGCATTACAGCCAGGAGATGCATGTCTGACACATGCCTATTTTTGCTGGGGAGGGTTGTATGGAGTCTCCCTTCAATGCAGTTGCAGAAAATGCTCTACTAGTGGGCACAGCTGAAAATATTAGCAGGCAAATCAAGGCATCAATTTTCTGACGCGGCTTTGGACGACAAGAAGTGCTGCCCTGATACTTTGCCTCTGAGCCCCAAAACTCCAACTTCTTTGACTGTTTTATGTCTGATGCAACCCTAGGGTTTCTCAACTGTAACACAGTCCTTACTAATTTTATATTTGGGGAAAGAATGTTTAGGCCGTTTTCAATCTCTTGAAGAAGAAATTCAGCCCAGTTATTTATTTTTTTGCTATATACTTGATAATATAGCTGTACACTTTCAATACAACTCTCACTGGAGAATGCACCCTTTTAAAAAAGTGACATCTGGAAACCTGCCTCACAGGGCCTAAACTTGTCCCCACCACAAGCAGCATGTCCCTCCAGGTTATTAATGCTGTAACTGTGATGATCAAGTGAATGTTCAGTTTGGGTAAGGCAGTGCACTGAGAGAGCCTAAACCTTTTCCTAAGTATGAGAGCAGATTTGAGTATTTGTTTAAACCATCACCTTTTGAAGGTGGAATGAAGAACTGCATGCTCCTGAAACTTCATCCATGCTTCTGATAATGATGGCAAAGACTATAACAGTCACTGAAAAATCCCACGACAAGCCCATCTGTTTCAGGGAACAATATTAGTAGGAAGTCAAAATATCTCATTGTTTTGTCACTGTGATCATGTTCACTATAATTAAAAATAGCTTATTTGTGCAGTAATAATGCATAGATAATCATGCTTCCAGAGGAGATACAGTCAGGGATAGGACTTCATATATTAGAATTTGATAGCTGACAGAGAATCAAAAGTCTGATTTTATTGGAGCTGGTGAAAAGTAGATGTTCTTTCCCTCCTCAGAAATGAAATACAATGGTGATGATAAAATCAGTGCAAACTAGTATGTGTCAGACATGTGGTAGAAATAGGTGCCTCATGCTAGATGTTTGTAGGGTGATGCAGTTGCTTGTTGATAAGGCAGTAAGTCACTCCTGCAAGCCTGATGTTTTCAAGCTGCAGAAGATTCTCTCACTATTTTACTACCCATTATGAGACACTCCAAGGATACAAGATGCTGTATTACAGACAGTATTTGTTACGATAATATTTGGCAATGGTTGAGCCCCTACTGTCTTGAAATCACAGCCCATCACTGAGCAGTATTTTCTGTTTCCTTGGTACTCCCTTTGGATGAATGCCTTCCTCTGTTTTTTCTCATCTTTTACTTTGGTTGCAGACACCAGCTTAGGGATCGTCTCTTTACTTTGTGTTTGTACCTGACCCCATACTCCTAGGAGCCACAATAATGCTAAAAATACTACTGATAATGATGAAAATCCTCAAAAGGAGTTCCTCTTACTGCAGAGACTCCACACAAGCTTGTCGTCCTCACCAGAAAAATGGTCAAACAAGAGACCTTCAGACACCATGTAGACCTTTGTGTTGGAATCACAACGGCAGGAGCTGCCCTGTTTTCCTGCCAAGAGAGAACAAGACTTTTCCACAGGAACTCCCTTGCAGTTCCCTGGCCACATCAGCTCACAGTCTGTGTGCTGTGAGCCGCAGCCCAGCTGGGCAACTACCCCATGTCTCTGAGGCAGGGAATGAAGCGCTTCCCTCTGTCCAGGCAGCTGCCAGTGCTGGCCTTCAGCCAGCCCCAGGTGCTTCAGACCTTGGTGCAGTTGCACTTCCTGGTTGTTTAAAACATTTGTGTACCTGAGAAAAAGTGACCGCTGTCCCTCATAAATAGCTTGTGCTTTGGATAAGGAGAGGGGACTTAATTTCATTTAACTGCTCTCAGTTGGGTGGGATTCAAGCCACCTCACTACAGCTGAGCTAGTGCCCTGCTGACTCCTCCTTCAGCATCAGCAGAGAGAAAGAGGAAGCTTGGAGGCACTGTTTATCCAACAGAGTTAGAGAATGAGATGAACGTGTACCTAATGGACCTATTGTTCTCCATTAACTATAATAGGAGTCTCAGATAACTAGTTCATTTACAGTCAGGTGAATGACCCATAGGATTAGATTTTTTTATTTTTAATGATCATAGGCTGGCAAGGAGCTGCAGGCACTCTATCACTGCAAGGTGAGCCCATAACTATGATCAGCTCGTACACTGTCATAAAAACACATTGTGGAATTCACCGTGGAAGAAAAGGAGGCTATTTTCAGGTGTAGTACACATAGCAGAAAAGTTGTTTGGTATTTTCATGTAGCGATGAATCATCTACCTAGCATTTAAACTGGTTTGAGTCTAGTTCTGAGAATAGCCTTTGGGCAGCACTGGAACGGGGAGAAGTCAAATTTTGGTTGCGTCAAGTCTTTGTCTTCTACATGACTTCTCTTGAACTCAGTGCAGCTGCTACTGATGCATTAAGCACACAACACTCACATAAAGGTTCAAAATGTCCTCATATGCTGCCAATACTCTTTGTTGATGTCCATGTGCCTTCACTTTGTGATGAAACTTCCTCCCCCAGATTGGTTAATTTTGAAAGATTTAGTCTGAACTTAGCTTAAACCTGTTTGGCCGTGTTTGTGATACAATGGCATGAAGAGAATCATCACTCTGTGTTATGCAGCTACAATCTGCTTTCCCTGGCAAGATAAAGCCGTTACCTTCTTTTTATTGCTTAACCGCTGGGAGGATGGATCATAAAACAGTGCAAGGTTATTGAGAGGTTCCTTAATCATTTGTCCTGGCCCCAGACGCAGTGATAATGTTGAAGATTTCCATTGGTATTTATGCAGCACTTGCCACAATAGTATCTGTGACCCTAACTCAGAAAAACATTCCTTTTCAGAAGAGCTTCTACACATGTTTAGCTTTAAGCAGAGGTTTATGACCCACTGTGGATAAGGACTGTGAGGCTGGGGCTTAAGAAAAGTAGTCATCTGTGTAAGCTTTCAGGATGTATCTCCAGGGTCTGTGGGTGTGCTTGAACACAGAGTGAAATGCAGGCAGGACTTCAGATAGAGCAAAATATGGATTTCAATCAACCTTCATTTTTGCCTTCTCATGGACACAAAATATTATTCACTATGCATCTGTTTTCTTAAATAAAAATACTGATAGTTGAAAAGAATTAATATTGGGTCCTAGGCATGTGTTTGTGCTATAGGTCCTCAAAGAAATTTAGGAGTTTAGTGGGCATTTCTTTTACTATCGTATTCTCCACATCTTTCCTTCGTTGTTCAGAACATCTCCAGGAGATCCTGAAACACAGCATTAATGCAAAGACCATCTGTGTCAGACTGGAAAGAGCGGCACATGTCAAAAAAGGAGTTCTGCAAACGTGGGTTCTGTTGACTCACTCGGACATCAGTTTGAAAAGGGTACGGTATTTTTTCTTAGGCAAGAAACCTAGGAGCTCGTCAAGGATGGAGAAAAGGTGCAAACTGCTGAGCTGCAGCACTTGATAGGAGATAGTCAATACTAATTGTCAAGAAGGAGCTCAGTTCGAACAGTACAGACTATGTGTGGGACTGTGCATCCATATGACATGATGCATAAGCCAAATATTTGGCTAGCATAAATTGATGGGGTGATGAACTCTGTGTCTGACTTAAGCTAGCGTCCAAGGTGGGAAAGGCCACTGAATGTACCACTGCTTTTTCTCTTGTTCCTTTCCAATGTTAACTACTTTTAGGGTTTTTCTGGCATCTGAGATTGCTAGGAAGATGATAGATAGCCCATTATGGTTTCTCTTGGAAGGACAAAAGTTGCAATTATCCAAAAATCACAATGGTAACCCACGTTATCATTTCCTGATGTCAATGATGTTGCTTATAACCCAAATAGAGGAAAACAGATATTCCTCTTCCAGTTGAGGGATAGTTTTGGAACATATGAGAGGTCAGTGTTATGAAAAACATACAACTTCATTAAATATGAATCTGATATTTATCTCTGGATATGGGATCTATTCTTAGATAAGATACTTAGAAAAATTATATTAAAAGCAGCAGTAAGCTGAAGAGATAAGAATGAACTAAAACCTACTACTTTGGTATTTGTTATTGATGAGTTCTAAGCAAACATTTCTTGTAGACAATAGCATTATGTATTTGGTTGACTACAGGCTGTACATTTATGGGTACTGAACGTTTAGGACATTCGGAGCTTTCCAGTGATATGGCTCCACACAGGTAATTTGTTCATTTTGGGAGCATGTAAAAGACATTGCCCTGGCCCTTTGTCAATGGCTCCTTCCCTACTTTTTTTCTCTCTCAAGCTTTAATGCATATTTGAAGCTTTCTGGGTCCAGAGATCATCATTTTGCTACCTACGTGAACCACGCCGAGTGCAGTGAAATCCTGGTCCACATCTAGGTTGCAGCCATTACAATCAACAATTCCCACAACGGTGACAGCTCACCCCAGCTGACTACTAAACTCTAGGTCAATATAAAGGAAGTGGAGTGAGGGCATGACAGGGACAAAAATGGATGTTCTTCTAAAACCAGGAGGCTGAACAGCTCAGGTCCCCCACCTGGCAGAATATGGGGAAAGGAGTAAAAATAAACATCAGAGCACAGTGGAATCCAAGCAGTACAAGATGATAAGTGCAGAGGATGGCAGAGCAACCTGGAAGCAAGGACTGTAGTTACCAGAGAAAGCTTAAAAAGGGAGGTAGGGGTATCTGAAAAGTAGGAAATAGCATGTGCAGATGAATATAGTCAGGGCAAGCAGACAGGTGACAGCTCTGTTCCTCTTGCTTTTTGTGAGAAGATGGATCTTCCAAAAATGTCAGTGGAGGTTTGACCTCTCTGCGTACTTCCACCAGCTCCCCTGCTCTGTGTCCGAGTGGGGAGCTTCCCTCCTGTTCAAATGCTGTTTTTAACTGTTGTCCACTTGATACCACTGTGAGAGCAGATAAAGTCCTTGATCATCATCATCACAGAGGTAGGTTTGGGATGCTGTTGAACTTAACACCTTCCTCCAATTTCACTTTTTGAAACATTTATTCACCTTTCTGTGCAAAGCTGCACTCTTCTAAGTGGGGCTTTTCAGTCAGCCGGGGTATGTTTGTCTATATCGAAACAGGGCTTGAATTTAAACTGCAGTATATGAAAGAAGTCTCCACATCTGTGTGGTGCTAGCAGCCTTATGGCACATCATCTATGGTACTATCCAAGACTGTAAGAGGTTCTGTGTTTTCATTTGATGCTTTCAAAACAGGATGACCAGAAATGAGTGCTTCGGAAGGATTTCGTGACGACGTGCTATTCAGTGCTGCTGTGCCGTAGCAAGAGGGTGCCCGACTGAAGCAGTTCAGTCTGTGGTGTCCGAGGCTGTAGGGCTCTGTCCTGCTGGTGGGGATGATGCACTCTCCATGTTCTTTTCATTTTTTAAGCTTTTAGTTTTGAATGTTTTTAAGTTGTAGAGAGCTACCTCTATGGTTAAAGTGTATGGTTAAGGATGAGGGATGTCTTTCTAGATGCTGAACAGTCTGTCCATGCTCTAGCAAGTGTTTAGAAGAACACTTTAGGCATGAGTATTGTAGCAGTCTCAAAGGAGTCAAACCAAACACATAAGATGGTATTCACTGTTCCTGTTTTGGCACTTAGGTAGATTGGAACAAAATTAGGTGCTTCTCTTCAGATGTTTTATATCCCAGATAGCTGCGGTGAGATTTGTTTGACCAGAGATCCACCACACTGATACCTCCTGTGATCTGGTGAGTCTGGGTTTGCTGGGCAGCCAGCAGAAAGACTTTCAATGCGATTTCAAATTAATCATGCTCTAAAAGTGTCTGTGTTTCTCTGCCTTGGCTATAGAGGCAGCTGAGAGTGACTAGCTCACAGACAAAATAGATATCCACACTGTAAAAACCTACAACTATTTGGGATTCCCTTAAAAGCTAGCAGTGCCTTCAGCTCACCATCTTGCCTCGCATCAGCAGTGCTCAGAGGGAGAGACTGTACTTTATCTCAATGCTGCTGCTGTTGTGGGAAAGGTCATCAGGAAACTCTATGCTGGATAGGGATTCATGTAAAAAAATTATCAAGTCAGCTGTAAAATCTGTTCCCTCCAGGAAGAAGTCAAATATAAGAAGACAATTATTCTGGCATTTTGATGGTAGGCAACTGGTGATCCCATCAAACTGCAGAGCTTGGATAGGTGTTAGGAAACATGAAAAGAGTAGAGGCAACAGATTTTCTTCAGGGTTGAGTAGTCCAGGCAACGCTGAGCTGGGCTGGAGCTGACAGAGAAGTGATAACTCAGTTCCAAGGGCTCCATGTGAGTTTTGGATGATCATGGTTTAGTTAATTACGATACATTTATGATGACTGCAGAGTGAATTCTGTAATGAGCACTGCTCCTTCCATTTCCTCTGACCATCCTTCTCCGTTTCCAATATGAAAATCAGTAAGAGAAGGAAAAACCTGCACACATAGGCAGACTTTGTGTCAATACTACTATGATGCATCAATATCAAAAGTACATTTTTTTTTAGCTACCAGAATTCAAATCCTATTGGAGGTGCCTTTTTTGATATAAAAATTACTTCTACTAATACTAGTTGTATTTTCTTTTCTATACCATAGTACTTGTGAAGGCATAAAGTTAGTTAATTTCAGTGTATTCAGTCCACATTAAGGAATTCATATAGCTTTAAAAATAAAAAAATCCTTAAACCAGTACAAATTCTTGCTTTAGATAAACCCAGACATCTTTGCTTACCATGAGGAGGCACGTATACTTTTTCTGTACTCTTTCATCTTAGGTTTAAAACTTATTTTCCTCATATAATAATCAATAACAACTCTTGATAAATTAAATAAAAGAAATGGAAAGGCTAGTCCAAAACTACTGAGTCTTACAAGAAGTGTAGGAATATTTACAGGTTCCCTATAAATTCAGTCTAGTTTGGAAGTCTTGGATGTTGATTCAGCTAGAACATTTTTTTACTGCAAATAGAGAAAAAAAGTCTTGTTAACGGTTAATAGAGTTCAGTCTTAGTATCTTTGGTCCCATTACCATGCCAGCGCTAGTCCTATACTCGCATGTTTTGCAAGGTCAGGAGACAGTTTGTGAATGGGAGTGGATATAACCTGTGGTTCTTAGAACAAATAAGTCTTGACGCATTAACCTCAAGCTGAATTTCAACTTTCCTAGATCAGCAAAATTCTGGGTAGCTTGTTTGTAAAACTATCTTGAAAATCAGTTACTGGTGCTAAGTATTCACATTCCTTCTGAGCTATTTGTCCGTAAGTATTGAGATGGGCTTTCCAGTTTTCACCACATATGAAATGTATGAGAAATCATTCACCTATGAAAAACAGCCATCTCTATAATGAAACATGGCAGCTTGCTCAAGCACAATATAATGTTCTGTATGGGCATACAAGAAGAGCAAATAACGTATTCTGAGTTAACTACATAGGGAATTTTAGGTCAGTGGAAGGTAATTACCCAAAAACGAACTTGGCCCGTATGTCCAGGCTAACATCTGTATCGTTGCAAAATAAATGCCACAGATGTTTTTATAACAAATAACAGATGCACTCAGTGCCTGGGCTTCATATCTCATCTAAAAATGCTTCTCTCATAGGTGACCCTTTCCCCCACCCCTTCCCCAGTCCTATACCGAGCACTTGCTTGCTACCGGTTCAGACTGCAGGCTGCTACACACCTCGTCGCCAGCTCCCTATACATCAGCTTTGCTTTTAAGAACTGGCATTTCATTTATGACAGCTGGCACTGCAGCCCTTTATTTGCAAGTCGAAAAGTACAGTCAACTGCATGACCAGAGAGTACAGCTGGGAGCACCAGCCCAGTGCAGCACAGCCATTGACAAAGACAACCTTTTACTTGGGTTGGAGGCAACAGTTCTCAGCAGATCTGGTGAGTCAGTGGAAATAAATACTCAATGTCTTGATAAGGGCACAAACACAGATGTCGGAAAGAGGCAGCCAAAGAAACCAGAACTGTTATGGGGTGCTGTGCAATATTAAGTTTCTGTTAGACAGGTATTTTTTAAGTGAATAACAACTTTAAACTGATGGGGTAGGTCTTTGCAGGGAGTGCTCTCCCGTGGGAGCGGAGAACGGTCACGTCCATGAGGCAGCTGGAAAACGCAATGACCGCGCTAACGCCGCTGCACAGCCGCGGCGCTGAGGCTGGGCTTGGGGCCGCTCCGGCTGGCCTGGGCACGACCCAAAGGGTAGTCAGGGTGGGACATGGCAGGTGCACTTTGCCACACCTCGAATGCTGTGTTTGCCGGCCACGCGGATGAGGCCTTGTACTTAGGGCAGCTGCCGGCTGTATCCCCTGCCCCCGCCGCGCTGCCTCATGGCTGGCGCCGGAGTTTTGGCAGGCGAGGTGGCTTGCTGCCGAGGCCCACGGGTTGTGCTCACCCGCCGAACTCATTCAGGTTGTCTGCAGGGCAAGCCGGGGTTCACGCTGGCGTGGCGGGCCAGCTCAGGCACGGCAGCGATGCCATCGGCGCCTGCCAGCTGCCCCGGGGCCCGGGGGTACGGCAAAGTCTGCGTTTGCCAAATAGCTCTGAGGGCTGTGGTGGAAAGGGCGAGGAAGGGGGTACCTCCTCTTCCCAACTTATATGGGCACAAATCTTGCAGATCAATCTGGTGCCGGGCACCGCCAAAGCCCGGGACACCTCTGCGTGCTCCGTGCGCTGCACTGGGGACAGGCTGTACCGGTACTGGCTTTCTGACTTCCCCCTTCCCCTCCAGAGGACATCGCTGTCGGCGTTGGAGCGGTCAGAACAGCAGATCAGGAGAGCATCCAGCCTGGAAGAGCTGCTTCGCATCACTCACTCCGAGGACTGGAAGCTGTGGAAATGCAGGCTAAAACTCAAGAGTCTGGCCAATTTAGACTCCCGCTCTGCATCGCATCGCTCCACCAGATTTGCTGCTGCTTTCTATGATATCGATACACTGAAAGGTAGGTGCGGGCTTGCGGCTGAGCCTGACCTCCGCTTCAGGACCCCTGATTCTTGTGCAGCAAAGCGTTAAGTACCAGGGGTTTCCTAGAATACTCCCGCTCTGGAAACAACAGGGCATTCATGGAAAATGACTTTGTATGAAAATATGTCAGGCAACAGCCGGAGTACGCCTCCCTGTTTTGTGGCCAAGTCAGGCTTATTGTTCTCGGCATACTCTCCAAAGGGAAGATGTATTATGTATGGATTTCTCAGTCCACCGAAAGGAGGGGAAGTCAACGTGCAAAGAACAGGTTGGAATGACCAGCCGAAGGGGTGGCCAGCAGCATTGTGCTAAACCTCAGAATTTGCTTGCAGGCAGAAACAAACGAGCTTTACTGCAGGCATAGAAATCCTTTTTTTTATTAGGTGTGCTTTGATATAAGGCACTGCATCAGCAGCAGTGTCTGGGTGGGAATTGAAGAGGAAGGAGGTATTGCCCTAAGCTCAATCTCTTTGAGGAAGCCTCTCCAGAGAGAAGTAGTAGATCCTGAAACAACCAACCAACACTTGAATGCGGGGAATTACAATCTATTCCCTCACCTGGAGCAAAAATGAGTATTGTTCCTTGTAGGTGAGAGACTCAAGAGGCATTATATGTTCACAGATGTAAAATACAGGATCAGTTACTCTACTTTGGTCTAGCAAATGGATATCCTACAGCAAAGCTACACAGCAGCCTAACGAAGGACAGACAGAGCTTTTCTTTTTTGTTCAGTGTTTACCCTGAAGTGATATGATCATATCACTTTCCTTTTGGGAAACCAGATATTGCTGATCCTGTTCCAATACCACTTTTACAATAACCGCAGCCACATTTGCACACCATTACTCAGCTAAATTATGGCTCAGCAAAGGCCTTAATTTGCTTCTCTGAGCCACAGCACAGAAATGCAGACATGTGTGCCAGTCTGAAAAGGGTTTTCATATCACAGGCATAGTTTTAAACTTCCCACAGAAATTTTGTACAGAAAAAAGCTAAATCCAAGGCACACTGGAAGAACAATTAAGAGGGCTTTAATTAATCATAAACATTTTGTTTACATACTTTTACAAGTCTAAACAGCAATATTAACAATCCATACAGTTATTCCCTACTCACTATTGCTCATTTAGTGAGCACCAGGATTTTTGAAAAATTAAAATATTCCTTTTGTCAAAACAGCAACACAACAGAGGATGTTACCAAGTGTTACTGAGGCAGTGCATATTTCAGTGGGCTTTTTTCAATGGCAGAATAATGTAACCTTTCAGGTAGTAAAGTCATATGACTACAGTCATGCAGATGTAATTTTCTGCTTGGAACAGCTGTTAGGGTGCTTCCTACTTTCCCTTTAAAAGTCTAACTCTAGACACAGAGATGTCAGCTTTCTCACTCAAAGTCAAGCCACTGAAATTTAAGTTAAAAAAAGCCTATTGGCTCATCTTCTCCATTCTTCCATCCAAAGTTTACTTATCCCAGGACAGAAACTACTTTTGTTCTAATATCTTAATATGTTCAAGGTACTAAAACTCCTTTTAAAAAAACAAGCCTATAAACATGTATTTCTTTCCCACACCCTTTCCAGTCATTAAGCATTGACCTTTTTGCCAAGGGCATCTGTTTTGTTTTAAGAAAGTGTTTTGACGAGACGACTGGGTCAAGGCTCCTCATTGTTTCACTGCTAGACCATCTTCAACAGCACTCCAAACTCCAGCAAGACAAATTCAAGACTTTGTTCCTCTTTTCTAGAGCTTTAACGATGAATTCACTGAAAACTCCTGTCACCCCATCTAACCCCAGTCTCCCCTGACCAGCTCAGCTCAGCTCACCTAGGACTGCAGCGCTTTCAAGCTGCAGTCTGTATTGGAGCCAAATTTCTCAGAAGGTGCCCTGTGCTTGCCCACAGAAAAGATCAGGGTGACCACGGTGCTTCTGAACAAAATGTGACACCCACTTCTTCGACCGCCCCTTCCTATAACAGCCCTTCTGCTGAAGAAGCGGTTAACAAAGCGAGGATGTGCGCAGTTGTAAAGGTCATCACCACTTACACTCATTGAAGTGACATCTGAAGTGACTACATGCACATACCTTAATGAGTTTGGCAAACACTTTATTTTCTATTTTAAGGCCTAGGATTAGATTGCTGTTTTGATAGACTAACATTACTCTAGACAATTCCATTCAATTTTATGCTGTAAAATCAGAATTTTGACCCCAAGCTCTTATTTCGTGTACTTTTTGCATGACTGGAAAGTGGAGTGAATCAACCCTGGGAAGGACTTTGCAGGAATAAACAAACTGATTTAAATACACACAGGCGGTTGCAGAAAAAGTTAAAAATAATAAAAGGAAAGTCAGGTAGGAAAGAGAGATAAATGCTCATCTGAAGATGAAGTATAGCATGTAGATTAAAAGTATTCCAGAATTTTTAATTTGACTTTTTTTCAAAACTTCCCTGTAAACTTGTGCACTGCTTGCACAATAGTAGGGAGGTGGACTGCATTGGAAGAGAGAACAACTTTCTTAATAGTATAGAAGCTGCTTTTGATCTTTCAGAAGCCTGCTGGAGGGGGGCAGACAGGAAAAATGTGTTTCATAATTTTAAGAAGGACTTAAAGCATAAGCATTGATGACTCTCGAGTAATTCCATAACCTGAATCAGGTAAGCAAAAGCCAAAAAAAGCAGGGCCACCTCTTAACAAGACTCGAGATAATATTATGTAAATGTCACTGTTTTCTCCCTCTGGTTCAGTCAGTTAATGCATTATTCCTTCTCACAGTCAGAATTTGACAGACCAGTTTAAAATGAATTACTAGTCTACAACAATTCAATATTTCAAAGATGCCACAGTGTTTTGAATAGATAAATCATGCTTGAATTCATATTCTTGTTATTCAAACTTGAACCCCCTGATGATACTGAGGTGTGAGAGTGTTTGTCTTGGATTTCATTAGACATTTTGGAAACGGTGCTGGCTGGCTGACATCCAGTAGGAGTATTAATACCCTCTGACCAGAATCTGTTAATCATTAATGTTCTTTTGCAGTCAGGCCCAGGCTCTACTGAGTCAGTGGTGGGGTACACGCAAAGAGAGGATAAAATGACAACAAGGAGGTCTATGCTGGAGAAAAGGAGAACAGGGTGCGGGCCAGCTTTGTCAGAAAGACGCCGTGGAGCTGACCCTTGGCTAGGGGAAATCAATGCAGCTCTACTTAACCCACTAGAATTCACAGAGATTTTGGTCATCCACGTTGAAGGCTAAAGGAGGATAAATGCAATGACCTCCCTGCCAGTGCAGCTGGTGTAAGTTACTGGGATAATTTTGCACTCAGACTCTCTCTGGTCCTTAGATCGATCCAAGTAAGTGCAAATCGATCCAAGTAAGCGCAAATGGCCTGCCAGCACTTCGTTTTTATTTATATAATCTTCTGCTTCACTAATCAGAGGTTTAACTTTGCTATGATTGCTCATAAAAATGGTGTTTTCTCCAGTCATAGACGAGGAATGGCAAAAGACTCAATGCGTGCCAAGGGAAACCTGTGTGGAAGTTGCCAAAGAGCTGGGTACAACGACGAACAAATTTTTCAAGCCTCCCTGTGTGAATGTGTTCAGATGTGGAGGCTGTTGCAACGAGGAGAGTCTGAGCTGCATGAATACAAGTACAACTTACGTGTCAAAAACGGTAAATGAGGCTATTAATCTGCTTTCTTTTTACCTTGGTTCCCAAGAAAGGAGGGGAAGGAGGATGTTTGGTTTCTGAGATCCTGTTATGAAAGATCTGTCTGCACTATCATAACAAACAGAGGAATTAATTTTTTATCCATGCCGAGTGAATGCAGGCATGTGCAATAGCATTTTTACATTCATGTTGAATTATTAAAAATGGATATTTATGTGTAGAGATGGAAAATCAGGCCCTGAGAAAGTGACTGCAGGTTCATGTGATGTTAAGGAATTTAATCGTTCTTTCACAGAATCACAGAACTATTAAGGTTGG
>NW_010542357.1:0-12434 GCF_000687285.1 Phaethon lepturus | reverse complement strand
CGGCGGCGTGCGGCACGTCGGCTGCGCTCGGCTGCAATAAATGTTAAATAGCTCCAGCCTTGCCAGCGGGTCATCAAACCAGCGAGGGCGACCTGCAAAACCCAGGAGGCAGGATGTCACCGTGTCTTCAGGGGACGCCGAGGGATGGGTTCCCTTTTTTATTGCTCACGCTCTGCGTGCAAGGGGAGCACGGTATCTTTTCGAGTAAGCCGTCATCCCCAGTGATACTCTGATTTCTAGATATGCAAACCAATACCACTCTCTGTGCCTGTACTACACATGAATTTTGAAACCGCAGCTCACTTTAAACAATTTTGAAGAGAAGAACAGAAAAATTCTTCTTGTCCAGGGATCCCTGAACTTCTAGCCTATGAATAATGAATACACTTTTTTCCATATATTTCCTTGGAGGTTAGAAATCTAGACAACATTTCGGTCCTGACTGCTGCTTCTAAAACCTAAACATTAAAAATAATTATCTACAGATCAGTTGGGAATTTTGTGACAAATGATTCACGCTGTTTGTCAGACCTGAAACTTTACAGAAAAAGGTCAATTTTGCCAAACCTCCCAATGCAGAAAGCGGAAAAATGCAAAATTTGTTTCTAGCATAAGATATTTCTTCCCCCTCCAAAAAAAGAGATCAAAACAAAAAGGTCATGGATTATTGATTCATTAGTGTTTAAACACCTAATTTCCCATCCACTGTTTAATACAGGTAATATTTCACTTGAAAATGCTCACCCCTCCGCACCCAAATGCCGCCGGGGAATATGCCTAGCCTTACCTGCGCCGTGTGCCACCGTACAGCTCTTACTTATGAGCATCCTTCACAATCCCCTCAGCACCTGGAGATTTCTGATTTTCTTTCAACAAGCTGACTGATGTGAACTGGGGAATGAAGCACCATTAAGATGAAAGCCTTAGGTCCCTCTCCCTCTGCTCACATGCCGCTGACATTTTTAAAGTAAGATATATTAGGCGGAGGAGTTGCATATTTATACAGGTGGGAAATAACCATCTTGCTCCTATTCTCTTCCTAGGCTCTTCTCAAACGAAATCATATAAACGGTTCCTGGTACCTTCACCAGCTATGAGCAGCGTATCGCCTGGATATAAAACTCCAGTTTTAATACTTTGATTATAAAACACTGAGAGAAGAATTGACGGCTTGATGGCATCCTCCCCTTGGGCGAACCTGAGGTTCTCCTTAGTGCGGAGGCGGGAAGGTACGCCCACCGCGGGAGCGGGAGGCAGCAGGATGACGCACCCGGGGCGGCGGCTGCCGGCAGCACGACGCGCCCGAGCGCGCAGCCGATTCCCTGCCTAGGTACGGCCTTTCAGGGCGCCCGTTGCGTTAGCTTTGAAACGCGCGATAAGCCCTCAGGAAGCAGAGTTTACAGTTTCCCCGATACCGCGAAGGCAGGTGGACCAAACAGAACGCAGTCCCAGGAATTTATGGTGGCATGACAAGGGTCACGTATAACTTACCAATGAATATGTAAATTAGCTGGCCTGGGGATATAAGGAGGGGTTTACTAATGGCTCGTCAAGGCTGTGCCTGAAAACGATGCTTTGCTGCTTGCTCTTCACCTTCGTTATGCCGTGGTGGTAAGAAAGCGTTTGAACGCTCCATCGCTGTAGTAACCTTATTAGGCACCGGCGCTAACAACGTTCTGATGATATTTTTGCTTGTTTCTCCTGTAGAATTTTAAACAACTTGTGGCTCTTTAAAGCGATGAAGCTAAAAGAAACACAACGTTCTCCAGAAATAGCTGCAAATGAAAACTCTGCGTGTGCCAAGGCCAAGTCCTGGCTGTGATGAAACCCAACCCTGGGATGGCTAGGAAGGGAGAATGTCTTCCAGGCCCCTGGTGTTAAATGAAACCACAGTTATTGATGTGAGACCATTTAAACACTTAAAACAGTTTCCAAAAAGTGGTCATAAAAATCTGCTTTTAAAAGCTGTGTCCTAAAATTCTATATGAAAATTCTCATCAACGCTACTGGCCTGAGACATTTTTTTATGGCTAGGTGAAGCACTCTTAAAATGTTAACATTCTTCTTCCAGGTCAGATTGACATGTTTGGCATAATACCTGCTCCCTATAACGAGGAGATCTTTCTCTTTGTAGAATTTATTCTTAAGCATGCATGCAGGTTACATGATTATGTTATACAGAATTGTGTAATAATAATAATAATAGACATGGTATAATGTTACTGCATGTATTATGCATATGTGTAATTTCAGGTTCGGGCATATTTTCTAGTTTGTGCACACAAGGTGCATGGAATACATAGTTCATAATTTCAACCCAAGACACTTTTTATCCTGCAGTTTTCTTTGTACAGCTGTACTTATCAACTAACAAGGGAAGTCTTGACAGCATTATTTACATGAACAGTCTCACCGAACTGCTCTGCAGAATTGTAATTCATTATTGATTTAAGCGAAGTATGTGCATAATTACAACGTTCTTTTCTGAGGTCAGCTGAAAGTACAAAAACTATTCAGAGAGGCCAGGATTTTCAAAGCAGCCCAGTATTTCTGAAATAAATAAAAAAAGAAAGGAAAAAGGTGAGGGAGGCAGAGGGTGTAGCGCTCACAGATCCACATGAAATTCCCGAGGCTACAATGCCAAGTCACATCCGTTAACGATCTCACCGCAGTCCGAGGTACAACACGGCGCCGCGGGCAGAATGACTCGGTCCGGTACCCCCCAGGAAATCGGGGCTGGGGACGTTCGCATGGCGCTGTGCCTGCCGTTCAGTACTTCTGTACCGACGTTTTCATGCATCGTTTGAGCCTATACTATAATAATTAATATGCTCACAGGTTTTCTTTTGGGATAGCAGAGAATACCTGTGCCTGCTCTCAACAACGCCTACAGCACGAGTCCCATGGGCCCCACTGGAAGGAATAAGTGCGTTTTGGCTTCGCTTATTCAAATAGGTGCATGGAATCTGTTGGAAACAGATGGACTAGACGCACTAGAGAAACCCAGGCTATCTACCAGGAGCAAAGGGAATCATGCTGTTTGATACCACGTGCTATCAATTCCTCCTGTGACGGAAGGAGTTCACCCGGTCACTTGAAGCCTGAGCAGTGATCCCACTTTCAAGACGCACTTCAGGATCCGGGCTGCCTTTCCACTTTTTTGACGAACATCCAACAATTCCAAAGACAGACATTTAAGAATAGAGGTGGGGATTGAAGACGACAGGAAACATCAGAAGAAGAAAGGCTCAAGAACTGCTCCGAAGACTGAAACGTCATCTCCAGCAGCGCGGAGGGAGATCGGCTCAGGGAAGATGATGTATGTGAAGCCTGCAAAAAAGCCTGAGAGAAAACAAGCGATGGTACAGAAACAGTACCAAAGAACTCCTCTGTTGTCACCGCCAGCCACCACGCCGCTGCTGCGCGCGGCAGAGTCATTGCCATCTGGCTGCTTGTAAAGCATCTCCTTGCTACCGAGCAAAAGCAGAATGCAAGCGCGGTCATAGTCACGTAGACTCAGCTTCGTACATTCAGTGCTTCATCATTCCTTCCGCTGTAACTGTACACACAGTGGTGCAGGGGCTTTTTTTGCTCTTTCCTTTTCTTTGTAATAGGATAACTACAGTCATTTCTTCTGCAGCCCCAGGAAACGGTTCCCTGCCTAGCTGAGTTGTTGACTTATGTATCAGCTGTATCTGCAAACAATATTACAAGTGAAAGTATTCTCAACGTATCACGAGCCTTGTCAAGGCAACAAATGCCTTATTTACCCAAGAAGCGCTCTATGAAAGAGCAGGGATTTCACATAGGAATTAACTTCTGACATTGATGTTAGTTAAAGGTTATCACATGAAACATTGAATTATCTGCTACGGCTGTGGAACCGCAGCAAGATAACAGAGAATTCTGAATAGTAATTGATAACTTCATGCTGAAATCAATGCTATTAGACTATATTGATGTAGATATACCTTTTATCTATAAAACACAATTAAAAATTGAACTGAGTGCAGATCTTAAATGTCAGTACCATTACCAGGTTTGTGGTTGTCAAGGCCTGAACTGAAAATTGTGAATATGCAAGCAAAAATCCCCCCTGCGAAAATGCTCAGGACCTCATTTGCAAAGTCTATTTTCTATTAGACAAAACAGCATGTTGTGTATTAGATCACACACCTCTCTCTCCAAGAAGGCTTTTATCAAACCAAGGCATGCTCAGGATGGGCAGACTCATCTGTGGGGCACAGAGAAGGGAGCGATGCCAGTTTCCCACTACCCATTCATAGCCCTTGCTAGGCATCCTCTCATTTTCCAAGAATTTTCCCTTTTCCCCCAGCATCACGAATCTCGTTCACTCCGTCTCTGTGCTATGCTAAACCAGAGCTGAGCAGATGGATATTTGGGGCAGGACGGAGCACGGTGAAATGACGAAGCTGGGCTGGTATCTATTTCAGTTCTCAGCACGGAAGCTTTGGTGTCACCTGGTGCACAGGGTGTCAGCATCTTCGTTAAACTTATCCACCCATTACAAATGTATGGCTGTTTAAGAGTATTTTGAAATGAAATTTTATAGCCCACTTTTGGTACCAAACAACAACATAAAGCCTTACCTTAGTCTAAAAGCAGTATTCTGTGTGAATATTAAAAGAAGTCTTACATATAACAACTACATGGTTTGGGTTTTTTTTTTCCTATTCCACCCCCAAAAACAACAGTGAATCAAAGCAACTATGCAATTTCACCATGTCCCAACTATCACAGAGAGGGCCAGCATATTTTCCAGGGGAAATACTCTGGAAGAACATAATAGAAGATACTATCATTGGGTAGGGGGTTGCTTTGTTATGACATACTATTTTCCTTAAATCTAACACAAGCTTCTAACAGTTGTCTGGGAAGCCAACATCCATTTTTTGGTGTTAAAGACGGAGGAGAGGAAACGCCATGGCGGTGGGGCTCACCGTCAGCCTCGGCAGCAGGAAGGTGCTCGCAGCCTCCTCCAACCAAACCAGTCCCCTACCATCTCACTACAGGTTCACGGCAGCTTTGTGCATGCTCTTCTCGTTCTCACCTTAGAGTGAAGAGGGCTCTTGAGCGAGTCTGGTTACAGTGCTCATTCTCAGAGCATTTAAGCACACACCACACAAATAGATGTGTAAATCTTGAGACTATTCCCAAGTTCAATATAACATTTAAGCCCAAGTACCTTGCTCAACTGCAGTTTATGTTCTTCTGTTGGTAATAATTCATCTTTTAAACACAGTAGAAGTTGTTTGATGAAGAGTAATTAAAATATTGAAGTATTATCTCATTTTTAAAAGTATTCTTATGTGAGGTTCTTACTGTTGCCTCAGCAAGAGCAGAGAAGGGTGGCAGACCTGGTGTTGAAATCATTGTGGAGAAAGAGTGGGCACCACTCAAAGAGCTCACTCCATAAGGTATTCTTTGAACTTGAGATGAGGCAGAAGTAGCATCCCTCTGCTAGAAAGGGGAGACAGAAAAAACAGTAAAACATAAAGAAATCTTCCCCTGAACCAACTAAGGTGATTTCCATCAATTTAAATTACATCTCAGTTCTTATTTCTTAATTACTTACCTAGCCATTATTTCTCGTGTTGAGAAGCACACAAGCCTGCAACATCCTACATCAAGTTTCTGACAGAAGGACATTAGTTTACATCAGGTATGATGCTCAGAATACCTTATTTCACGAACAGTAGTGCAGTCACAGGATACTGATGTGAATGTCTTGAGATGAGACATGATAACCTTCGACTGATGGCTGGAGGCAGGACTTGGGAAACACCTACACCCATGCCGCCCAGCTGGGCTGGGCACGCACCAACCCCTATCCAACAGGACATGCTGTGGCAGCGTGTGCTATCAACATGGGCAATAAATGTTGCTTCCCAATTAACAGATTCAAAGGCTGATGACCTTCCATCCCATCAAACTGCTGGAAACGTCAGCGTGAACCAAATACCAGTGGAACAAGTGGTAGAGCCTGGTTGTCAAAACTGCAACTCTGGGAAGACGACTGCAGCTTTGATGAATTCAGAGAGTTTTCCTTGCCAGAAGATCAATGTACAGCTGTCTCCAGACACTTCCCAAGACTTGGAATTAATTTTCAAGTTTTGAACTGAAAACAATGAATTGACCTTTAGACTCAAATACAAAATACAGCCATCAGAAATGTGACTTCTGCTCAAATTCAGATCTAATAAAGACCAAATATTAGTTACTTGAATGGATACCAATTACTTAAGAGAGTATTATTTGATCTGCGTAAAGGTGACAGAAATGAAGGGTAATAGGACATGTCAATGTGCTGTGAGCTGTATGATAGATTGTAACCCTACACTGGTTTTATTTGAACAAATGTTACAACAACCCCTAGTAATTTGATTGTATCTCTCTATTTTTTGTGTGTTCTATAACACGATATTACTTCCTGTCATCCTAGAGATGGGCAACCATTTATCATGGTAAATAAAATAATTTCCTATTACTCTATGTTATGAAAATACCATTTCTTTTAATTTGATGAAGTGGCTACTGTTTAGTATCTTCACAAGGCAGAAAGGTTGATGGATTTTACTCTGTGCTTTGTTTTTTTTTTCCATGCACATATACATACTCTTTCAGAAAATTACTGTTTTGAGGATAGTGGCACACCATACTGAAATACAGCAGCTGATTAATTCACACAACAGTTCTGTAAAGGGACGAGACTGTATCTCCCTGCATAACTACTTCTTTGAATGATTTATCTAAGAGAGTGTACATGTGGGTACACAGCCATGCATATGGCCACAAAATTCAAAGAAAAAAAAAATTTATTCAGAGCTTTATAACAAATGCTGACAAGAACTCCATGGAACAAAATTGCAAAAATTTGCAGAAGGAAAAGATCAACTGTACTTGAAGAATAATTACGTTGTTAAAGAAAGTTTCAAAGAAAGGAAATGTGAAAATGTTTTAAAAGTATGACAAAACTTCTGGGGAAAAGTAACACAAATGCCCAGCATCAAGGACTTAGCAATTCATATTATCAGCTTTCAAGCCTGAACTTTTCCATGGCAGAACTCTGCTCATATTATCATGTCCTCTCTCCTCCTCAACTTGCCTGTAAGAAACCAGAAGCACATCCCACAGCATTCTAGCCTTCCCAGACAGTTCTGGGAGAATTTATCAAGCCTTAGGGAAGGTTACTGGGGAGGGTAATGGGGTTGCTGCACGCAGCGAGAGCGAGCAAGGGAGGAGGATTGCACCAAATTGCTGCTGCAGGATCTTACCGTAGAGTAGATGATAACCAGAGCAAACACAGATGCACGGCGTGATGTCCAGCAGCCATCTGCACTGTAGGGTGACACGTTAAAAAGGATAGTTAAAGACAGCTGCCTATATAGTTAATTACTGTCAACAACTAAACATAGATGTGTATCACAATAGACACCCACGGAAAAGTAAGCCGCGAAGTGTCTCTCCTCTGGCCCCATCAGATCCCACACAACTCACAACTCCCCCACAACTTTTAAAAGGCTGCATTTCTTTTCTAGGACATTATTTTCATCCTTTTGTGCAGGAAAGTTGCTGGCTATAAGGCCAGGAGGGCATTTTCTGCCAGGCTATTAACCCCCTGCAGTCAAAGGGCCAGGCTAACTGTTCCATGGTGACCAGTGGGATGGGGTGGGGTGGGGTGGGAGCCCTCGCTCTCCCTGCAGATCAGTCCCAAACTGCCCTTTCCGAGCAGGGGACTGCAGTCACCTGCGGACGTGAGGGGCAAATAAACTATATGACTGCAAAAAAAAAAAAAATCTTTGTACAGATGGTGACAAGACCAAAGATCATATGGCTATGAGATGAAATACATCCATCACACAGGGTAAAAGTATTTCAGTTTACAATTTTTTGTATGGGAGGAAAACAAGAAATATGTTCTCTCTTACTCAGGAGAGTAAGGAAGCAAAATAAGTATAAGAGTTTCAATATTAATTTTAATGCTATTTGTTGCCCATAATAGCTTGCAAAATACAAAGAGACCTCAGCTGGGCTAAAATGAACTGGTTTATGAATCTGCATCTAGGGTATAGCTTATGAAAAATTAAAATTACACCACTGAAATTTTCTGACAAAAACAACATTAAAGTCTCATCATAATCAGTGGTTCAAAAGTCACCTGAGAACATTTCTCATCTTTAAAACGCCTTAGATGACTGTATTTTTTCAAGTCACCTCACCATCCTTGAGATTCCCTTGAGAGAGGCAGAGCAGTGACAGCTTGCTCCGGAGAAGAGCTCCGGCTTACATCCCTGTCCTAAATCAGTGCCCAGCTCAGCTTCTCGTAGCGATTCTTTCACCAAAAGCAACACGCCAATCCCCACATGCCATCTGGAAAGGACATATTCAAATTGATAGAGGATATTTGCAATCATTTTCCAGTTCTAAACATTTCCATAAAAAACCAAAAGTCAACGGCACGCGTCTTCGCAAACAGCAGAATAAGGTAGAGCAGGGGACCGGCTTTGCTTCGGCGAAAAGCCCCTCGCCAAGCCTGGTGCTCTCAGATCCCTCGCACGTACCGTACAGACACGGTCCCGTGGCCGCCCTTCGCCCGTCTAGCGCAGATATCAGACACTTCTCTCCGCACAGCTGGTGATGCGGAGGTGAAGAAGAATTGCTTTTTCAGTACTTCCAGAAGGAGCTTAAGAACATTATCATCACCACCTAGGACACAAAAAATGCCTTTATGTTAAGGCTCTGGAATTTGCGGTACTTCTGGCACTGTGTGTTGGCATCTACTGGTGGCTCTTGACAGCACAGGATAATAGATTCTGAATTTTTTCCAGAACTCCTAATGTACCTATTTTCTGGTCATTACTCATTACTGAAGCTTTCCAAACGGAAGCTTTTTTGCTTCCTCGGAACATAACTCTGACTGGGCCCCCAAGCCCATGCAACGTCTCTGTTGTAAGTTGTCCACAGCCAGGATACCCACGTCAGCGCAGCTGGCCCGGAGGAGCAGCAGGAGGAGGCACCACCACAGGAGTTTTGGCTGACGACGATCTTTAATCTCCGAGAACATGGCCAGTACTTACTTTGCGCCGTTCCTCGTTCTGCTACACAGATGCTGAGATCAGAGAGCCGCAAATGCTCTGTCTCCCAAGAATAAAAGTTTTTGGTACCAGAAATCCTTAATTTCCCAATAGAAAATAAAGGATGTAAACGGGATTTTATTTGAGGGAATCTTAATAAACTTATTATGAATTATTATTTTATACACATGTTCTGATAACGTTTTATGGTCCCTGAACTATTCCTACAGTCACATTCACCAGAACAGAACCTGTTGCTTGCGCAAAAATCCATTGAGACCCCCAAAAGGCCAATTGGATATATTCAAGCAAATGCAGCCTGTACACTTGCTTTTGAACATGACTTTAAATCAGACTTTCCATTTTGTGGAGGAGCTTTGCATTTTTAAATTTTGTATTTTTGTACATGTTTTCATTCTGGGTTTTGAATTAATGAAATCAGACACGTATCACCACAAAATTAAAAAAAAAAGAGGAAAAACTTAAAAGTAGGACAAGAGGCAATAGTTGCCTCTTGACAAGTTGCAGCAAAGTAAATTCCAAGTGAATGGAAGGAAAAAAACACTCTTGACAATCATAGCTGTTAAATACTGGAAGAGGTTACCCAGAAAGATTGGGCAAACTCCGCATTTTTGGAGATCTTCAAAGGGCAATTGGACAGGGTCCTGAAAAACCTCCTCTATCCTTGAAGTTTGCTTTCTGTTGAGCAGAGGATTATAGGAAACTATTTGCATCTTCCTTCCAAGCTCCAACCCCCCCCAAATAATTTCACAGTCCTTTAAAAAAAAGAAAAAAAAAAAAGGTGTGGGTGGGGAGAGGCTCTCTGACCCAGGAGCAGGTTGCCCGAGGCAGGCTGGGCTGCCAAGGACGGGGCTGGATGAGCCAGCAGGAAAGAGGCAGGTTCCCTTCAGAGCCCTGGTTTGTTTTTGGGGGAACTTGGCCAAAATGGAAGAGTCTCCCCAAAGCACTTCGTTTTTCTCAAACTGTCAGGATTTGATAAAATGCTGCTCCAGAACACTCGCTCTTTTTTTTTTTCTTTTGCCTAACAGTTATTACTAGATTTTGTTAGCGTGGTGGTTAGATGAGTTTCCAAGTTATTTAGGGACTTGGATATGGGAGTAAAAAATTATTTTACTTGTTTAGAGATTGCACAGGACAGACTTAGAGGAAGAGGTGATATATTGCTGTGCTGCTGAGAAGCTCCACGGAGGAAGAATTTGCAGCTACCAGAGCCCCAAATCCCCCACCACCTCTATTGCTTTGGAAACGTGACTTAGCCCGGCACGCTGCTCTCGCCATCAGTCAGCTGAAGCTTTAAGTTTTAAAAGCGCAAAAAATGATACTAAACGATGACTTATATAGATTTCTTTTGTTGTTCACCTTGTGTTATATCTAGACCTAACACAGTAATTATCAGTGCACTGGGGATATTAAATATTATTTGACAATTGCGGTTCTTTATTTTCTTGGACTTTTAACGTAAGTGTTTATCCCCAGCATAAGTTTGGATGGGATTACTTGCTAGGATTACTTACTCATGTACTTTTGGCTCCTCCAAGAAGCTTTTTTCTTCCTAACTCCTTCTAGAGATTGGTTTTTGTACTCAGAGACATTGAAGTACAAAACATTTCCGATCGGTATCTTGTTACTGGTTTTTAAGGGTAATGACAAAATGTCACTTTACAACAAACAAAAAATTGCTCCACATAAGTAACGTTAATTCTTTCCTTTCATAAACTTTTTCTTTTGTATTTCACAGTCTACTTTCTAATCATTTTATAAGTAGAGATATACCATGATATACATTTTACACTAATTGCTGTTTTTTAAGGCAAGTCTAAGAGAAATTTAAGAGTCAAGCAAGAAACCCACCGAAACCGAAGTCCAAACCAGCATCTTAATCTCTTCAGCTAATTTGCCTTTAGAGACAACTCATGCAGCAGCCTAGAAGTTTGTTAGACATCTCATAGCTAGGATTCTATGAAGAACAAACATGCTTTTTAAGACACCATTCAGCTTCTCCTCCAGTGAAAGCAATCCTCATTCTGGCAGCTTAAAGTACACTTGTAGGCACATCACACACCTTCCTATTGCAATACCACCTTCAGAGAAGTTCCAGGTTTTTAAGAGGAGGCTATAGACAACTTAGGAAAGCACTTCAACCTTAAAGCCACCGGCAATACTTCCGTGGCTCTGTCTGGAGCTCTCAGCGTCTCTAGGAAGACCATCCTATGGGTCCTCCAACAGCATCGCGGCAGGGCTGGGCCCCCCCCTGCCACTTGCCCGGCAATTCCTGCAACCTGGCAGCACCGAACAGACCTGTCCATCCCCTGCCCGGTGGTAATGGATGTCACAAATAACCCAGACATATAGTTATACGTATGGAATACATATACAGCACCTTCCAGATGTTATTTTTATGGAGCTCAAGTCAACAAGAATGACTACATTCAGGCCAGTGTAAGAAATTGTATCTACTGAACTAATTAATCCACAGGTGAGGAGCAAATTCAGTGGGAAGAAAAAAAAACCAAAACCACAAAGTCGCCGAGTTGTGGCTTGGCCGTCCCATGAGGTGTTCCCATCACCCAGCCCAGGACCTCTCTCGTCTTCACCTGACAAGAGGGAGCGCGTCGGCAAGAGTCACCGCCTGATTGCCTCTTGGCAAGATCTATGCTAAAAGTAAGATTAAGATTTAGAAGGTGGAAACTGGAAATCGAGTCAAACTGAGATTGTTTATGAGACGATATGCAGAAAGGAAATACGTATATATGTTAAAAATATATATGTAATTTCCATGCTTCTATTCTCCACATTATTACTCCTGAATAGCAAATTAAATATTTTTAGCCAGATCAGAGACCATTTCTGTGCCTTACAGAAATCCGCCATACACCCCATGTATACAGTGCCGCAATGAGAGACGGGAGCTATGACAGAAACCAGCAAACTCTCCAATTCACACGAGGCTGGAATTTACCCTTGATCAGCGCCGGGACACGAAGAGTTTCTTTGCTTACTTTCCGAGCAATTTCTGCAATGCAAAAGTAATAGGAACTGTAGGACATAAAAGCCAGAACACCTAATGAAACGAGGGACATGATCAATGAGCACAATTTGATGTCAGACTTTTATTTCTCCCGCTTTAAACGTAAGCTGTTTTTTAAAACGAGAGACAGAGAGACCCGGTTACAACTCTCCATTAAGGTCTGGCAGCGTTACTCTGTGAAGGAAGAAAAATGACACCATTTTGTGTAGCCGGCGTGCTTAAACCACTTAGTAGTAGTCTGGATAAAACTGAAATACGGCCCTTCGGGCGGGCGGGCGGCGTACAAAGCA
>NW_010542356.1:0-19156 GCF_000687285.1 Phaethon lepturus | reverse complement strand
AAATATAAATATATATATATTATAAAATCCCCTCTGAGCCTTCTTTTCTCCAGGTTGAACAGTCCCAGCTCTCTTATCCTTTCCTCATGGGAGAGATGCTTGAGACCCTTCATCTTCTTAGTGACCCTTCCTTGAACACCACTAGCTCCATATTGGAGTAGCACCATGACTTAAACTTTCACGTGCCCTTGGTATCTTCCTATCTTTGGGGGGAAAAAAAACCCCCACCACCCACAAAGAATAACTACTGTCATTAGTGTTCAGATAGCTACCAGAGAATCAGTTCTTTTGGGGGTCTGCAGGGGTAGCTGTGCTATGGAACAGTACAACTTCTCCATGAAATATCATATTCTCATGCCGTTATGTTTGTAGGTACAGCCCCATGCAATATGTTTACTGGCAGTGAGAGTTTTGTGGCTGAATATCAAACATGTACTCTAAAAATTCACCCTACGTAGTCCTGTATTTCAAAAATTGAAAGCTGAAAATAGCTTTAAGCCAGGAGAAAGGAAACCTGCAGTTCCTCAGGCATTCTGAGTAATCTTATGAGCTGTAATTGAAAACTCCCTCATGCAATGTGACCTTGTTTGTATTAATTGGTTTTGGAACTAGTGCTCAATAGTTCAGTAAACGTGGCATTCTCTGAAGTTTACTCATTGCCAAGTGGAGTCCTACTGGCTGAGAAAAGTAAAATGGGCAAACAACAGTTCCCTACTCATGTTTTTCTGTGGACTCTTTAGTAAGCATGAGTTTAGTAGAGCTACCTACTACGAAGCAGATAAAAGGAGGTGCACATACAACTGCTCTGACAGGTTTGCATTATGCTACATTTTTTAGACAAATGAAGCCATTGCAATGCAGTGTACTGGCCACTTAAGGCTAGTAATTATATTCCCTGAAATCAGAAGTGCTTCATGCTAACTTTCTCTTGAGATCAGCTGGAAAAACCCTGAAGTGGAAAAAGAAGAAGTGATCTTAGACTGACACAACGCAAGAAGAGAAATCCAGGATGCCTTTGTGTACCGTGACCCAATCCCCATTTTGCTGAAGTCCATAGCTAGGTGGATTTTTTTTGTCTTTAATCCAATAATCAAAAAATACTGTCTCTGTTGTAGCCAAACGACTTGGTTTAGAGGAAAACGTGAACTACTTTTAAGAAACTAAAGATTATGCTCCCTTGTATTCATCAGCCTAAAAGTTAAAGAGCTTAACTGGGGCCACTCAGTCAGTGCGTGTTGCTGGAGAAGGGTTCTGTACCTCTGAGTGCTTCAGTTCCTCTATACAGGATATTTAGTCTTTTCTTGTTTAAGCTCTTTCATTTTGCATATAAAAGCAATATTCACTGAGCAGATATCCCCCCTGATGGGTGAGTGTCCTGAGCAGCGGGCTAAAGCAGCAGTATCTTTGTCAATAACGGTGAAAGTGTTTTATGCAATGTATAATAATGCCATCAGGAGAAACTGTGTGCCACCCACATCTGAACAGATAACAACCTGGTGTTCAGGATATTCTGCATGGCCAAAGGTGTAAATATCACATTACTCTCTGTCTCAGGGATACCTCCAGTATCACTGCAGTCCAGTAAGTATTCCTGCATTCACACTAAAGCCAAACAACACTGGCAGGAAAAAAAAAAGTGAGGAAACAACCTGAAATATTCTGTAACATATGAAGTAAGTCATTTAAAGGGCTCTGTTTCCACATAGGATATGTTGACCAAAACTAAGTTGACCTTCTCAGGCAAAGGGGAAAGGAGGGAGAGAGTGGTTAATATCTTCCAGACCTCCTCATTGTTTACGTTTTCATAGTACAATCCGGTGTTGTGCCAGGGTATTTGAACCACTTTTCAGTAAGGCAGCCCAGGTGTTGCAGGTGGGACAACGTGGCCCCGATTCCCGGCAGGACTGCGCAGCCGGGGTCCCCCGCGCGCCCAGCGGCGGTGACACAGCTCCGGGTGGCTCGCGGACCTCCATTCAGCACTCTGCTACGCTGCCCAGGATTTACCACGAAGGCGCCTTCCAAGCTGACAGCGTAGCGTGTATATGTGCCGGTAATACTTAAACAACGGGGAACCGAGCTGGTACTACCTGGAAAAGCGACCCGGATTTTATGCACTCTTCCTGAAGAGCGAAGCATTGCTTGCAAGCGTAGCAAAGGCGTAAAAGGCAGTCGTAGTTAGGATGACTACCGCACTTTGTGACTTCCCGTTCAGGAAATTACGTGTTGTCCCCGATGGAGGGACAAGGTGGGAGGCAGCGGCAGCTGGAGCTGTGTTTTCTCAGCTGCGCACCCGACAGCTGAAACCAGATACAGTTCCGAGACGGAAATCGTATGCTGTCGTTCAGGGCTTTTAACATGAAGTATTTTTTACTGAGGTCATCATCTCTTTACGAAATGAAACAGGATGGCTAGAAATGCCCTAACCACAATGAAATACGAGTCTTAGCAGGGGTGACACAGAGTCCAGGTCCAGCTCACAGCGTGCCAGCGGTGCTGGCTGCCTCCTCTGCATCGCCACTTCTCTCCTTCACTTACACCTGGGGCGAGAGGTAGTGCCCATGTCTTGTCACACAGTCTCCATCAGAGGTGAAGAAGCCTGGTTCCACAGAGGATTAAACTACGTGGGTCCACGCAGAAGTTACGTGTTCATTACTACTACCATAGTATGACCAAAGAACGACCTGGCTTTCTCTGTGAAGATGTATACATTTAAGAAAAGCTAGTTACTGGTAGTTCTTTTTCCATCTATTAGAGAACCCTGTTAACAGAGTCCATTAGTAATGTCCCACATAATATTCCTTATTTCTTGCAACCCTCCTACCTCCTGAAAGCTGTTCATGCATCTAGGAACACTTTAGGAAACTGCATGGTGTAAAGATATATTCCATACATTTGTAATTGAATTAATAGATCACATATTACATTTTTTATTTTAGATTTACATTTTTAGTTACATGAATTAATTTTTAGCTAAGCCTGTGTGTTATGATTTAATTGCTTTACAACATCGATAAGAGGCAGTCATGACCTATATCACTAAAATTTCAAGTAATAATTAAATTGCAATGCCTGTTAATTTTCTAAGAAATTGCTTTAGTTTCTTTGCCAAGAAGAGTTTGTTATATCAGAAGCAGAAAAGGAATTAACGTAATGCAATTTTCCTAAGAATTCAAAAGACTGAATTGGAACTGAAGACTGATGTGAAACTTTGACCTTTTTGACATTTATTTGAATGAAGCCTGTATAAATGTCAAATATCTGCGAACACCATTTTCACGTTTCAGACAACTGCTTCTTTTACAATTTTCAGACAGGGCTTGAGAAGCAAGACTTTTTCGTTTTTAATTATAGTAATGATAAGAAATGAAGCATCTCCCTCCAAAGTGACAGGGGCTGAAGAGAGAAATACTGAAGAGTTACCCCTAAGGTTTTAAAAATGAAAAGTTATTTGGCAACTGAAATTTAAAATTAATAGTGAACCACATAATCCTTACTCTTCTTGTGAATCAGACAAATATTTCTAATTTGAATATTTACCTTGCATAGAAGCTGAGGACAAACTTGCTCAGTGGTACAGAGATAATATTTTGAATATAGAACCACACTCAGGACTGTATACAGTCCACAGGCTAGGAAACAGTTTTGGCTCAGGAAAACATCTCACATCATCTTTTTTCTCCATAATGTCAATATCAATGCACCACAACAAAGCAGAACGATTACATATTTGGGCAAGAAAATCTACCTGATAAATCATTTCTGAGATGAAGGAGAAGCCATGTGTGAAATGAAGGTTAAAGTTTTCAAAACCACGTTATTTAACCAGCACTGCTAATCAATGCAAAAATGTTTTTCATAAGTATGAAAAAAATGGATTGCAAATATATTTACTGCCTAATTGGTTATTTTCCCAAACATGTTCTATTATTCAGCTTTGTTCACTAGAGAAAATTAAATAAATTCCTTTCAGTGACAATTTTGGGCTTATCTAGCATATAAACTCAAGACACCTTAGGTTGAAACCAATCAACTTGGTAATCAAAGTGATACTGAAAGTATTCCAATTCAGTACCTGGAGTCAGACACTAAAATAGATATTTAGTTGTGTCTTTTGCCATGGAAGGTTTCTTTATAATAATCACACAGTACTATGAAAATTAGTCTCTGGGGTAGCAATAAAATCTCATTTTATATCATGATGGCATCTCTATTAAACAAAGCCCAGAAACATCCCTAGAGGTGGCACTGTAAGCCACAAATTCTGCTTTTACGCAAAGTTATATGTAGTAATTCAAATACTATGCTTAAGATAAAATAACATTTTATGCTACTTCTGGAATGCAAATTTATGTTATTCAGCCTCAGCTTACTTCCTTTCTAAGCTCCCACTGTTCTGTTATAACAACAGATGTGTCAAACAATTTAAAAAGTGTTTTCGCATGATATATTTTGAGCTCTATTTTTACCTATTGTAGATGGGGAGCCTGCACTGCAATTTAATCATATGTGGCAAGGACAATATCGTAATTAGGAACTGACAGCAACATATTTGGAAACATAAAAGTGAATTTGGATAACTTAAAGTACACGTATTTGGTACAGATTTAATTTTAATTATTTAACTGCTATTTGTGCAATCTTTTCTCAACCAATACTAAACCCTAATATTCTGAAGTGAATAAAACTATCATCTTTATTAAGCAACTAATAAGAGAAAAGAAAGTTGCCAGAAGAATGTTAAGAGATCCAAACAGTGAATGGCATAACAATGAATGTTAATGGTTACTGATGAGTAATAGCAGATGTGTGAAGCTTGCCATAATGTTTATGATTCAGTGTATTGACACAACTGGTTACACTTTTTCTAAAAGTAGGTAATTAATTGCCTGTTAAGTTAATTGCCTGTAAGTGTTTAGACCAAATATTTAAAATCTTGCTTCTCTTTTTCTTTTGGTACTTTAAGGACGTAAATTAAAATCAGTGCAACTGATTTACTTTAGAAGATCAATTATTTGGTAGATAAAAATACCTAAATGTCTAACAATATCTAAATGGTACCATTTGCATTTGCATTTTTATGTTTGCGCCTGGATAACTGTATGTATGGGAAATGGAGGTGAAATTAAGGCTATGCTGAAGTCCAGGTCCATTATATGATACTTGCAGGATTCTCCCCAGAAGGAGCTTATTCCAAGCTATAGCCACAACAGTACAATATTACAAACCTAAGAATACTGGTATCAAATATTATCACTACACAGGGAAATTGTTTCCAGTGACAAACATCCTTTTACAAAACACATATTTTTACATGCAGATCAGTGGAAGGGTCATCATAGATAGATATGCTTACCTGTGGTTGACCTGATCGTTGAGGTGATGTTGGAAGATGCCATCGCAGGTATACATTCATCATCTTGGGAATAGCCTGCCTGAATGGCACGCAAGTAACTGTGGCTTCTTGTTCGGAAACATCCAGGGAGGTCAAGGGCATCCATTGCCTGAGCTTCAACTTCACTAAACACTGATTCACACACCGATTCAAATTGCCCATTAACCTCTGCTTCACTCATCTGAATAAACAACAACAATGCATTTGATTTTTGACTTGCTTTTTTGTGATCATCACGGCCTCAACATCTCAAATGGACACCTGTACATTGATGAAGAACTGTTTTAGCAAATAGTTAAAATGTAGTAATCCCTTCTGATCACATTCACATTTTTTAAACATATATCAGCTTTTTATATGGATATAGTAAGTAACATAACACATATCATACAATTAATTTTATATTTAATACCTCTTGGCATATTCAGAGGATCATAAATACATAATTTAATGGTAACTAACAAGATCAATCTGTGCTGATAGAAATCCATGTTCTGCCAGGATAGGAGAACAGAAATCATCTATACTAATATTAGCCCTCAAAAAGTGAGGGTGGATTGCCTGGATGCCTCACTTATCAGCAAAGTTACTACTCATGTGGACATTTAGCTTGTGTCTTCCTCTCACTATAAAGGGGCTCAAGGAAGTATCTCATACTTGAAGACGCGTAAGTTCAGAGGAGGCGATGCTTCTGAAAGGTTTGAGAAGTATTGCATCTAGAGATGTGTCCAGTGAAGCATGTGAAAGAAAAACCGTTGTTTGAAATAGAGTGAAAAGTGGTCCCATGAGAAAGTAATGCTTGGACCACCTTTAGCTGAGAAAGGTCCTAAACCAAACTCATTCCCTGGTTGACTGGGTTAGTCATTCAACTAATGACTAATTTCGTGGAAAAATGAGACGCAGCCACTCCTGCTGCCTTTCCTTCAGCAGCGTTATGTTAAGGCTGATACTTCTGCCACCAGGCGTGCCGAGGAACCCTGCCTGTCAGAGCACCGTCGCTGTGCGTGGCCTGCCAGGCTGGTCCCTTGGGGGATTTCAACAGCACCCGCCAGGGCTTGGACAGCGGCCAACGTCTACCTGCTGACCCTGCTCTGCATGTTGGCCGTCATGCAGAACTGTACATTTTTAGGTAGCTTTCATGACAAACAGGGTTTAGGCAGGATGGACGGGCTCAGGGAACCTCTCACTAGGGAACTGTGCATTGCAGTTTTGAAGATGAGTGCCTAAATTCTACCTAGATCATTTTTAGCGGGTTCTCTGAAGTGAGGCCTAACTACCTGTAAATGTACCTGAATAATTCAAAATTATGTTTATCCAAAATCAGATAGGAAGTTAACACTTGACAGACAAATGCATGACCCCCTGATAATATTTTTTTTAAAAAGAGAGCGCTAGAAATCAGAATCACTATAAATACCAACTTAAATTCATAGTGTCACTAAACAGCACATCCGGTTGATATTGCTTTTTCTATATGGCTGCTAAGTGCATTTTTCTTTATTACTGACCTAGTACATTATTCGTTATGGAAACAGACTGAGTGCAAATGTTTCAAATGTTTTAGGATTTTGATTAAGTAAATGGAAATTTCATATGGAACTTTTGATGATAATGAATAAGTGAAATTTTAATGTCATGTAAGACATTTTGGCTACTAAATCTCTTCTGTAAGGAATTACATTACCCTTCATAAAATTTGCTTCTAATGAAGTTAAGCAGACTAATGCAATCTTGAAAATATTAAAAAAAAAAAATCTTCCTCTGAAATATTTTGCATACATCATTGATCAGGAAATTTATGGTAATGTAGTTCATAAACACTTTAAGTCCTAAGGCCAATGACAATAGAAAAACAAAAGTTTTAAAACTTAAATTAAAAATATAAACCATGGAACCCAGCATCTTTCTTGACTCCTCTACCCTCAGTCAAGAGTGAAAAAGGAAGGATTGCACAAAAAAAAAAGGCATTAAAAATCCCACAAATCATACAAACTGCTATTATGTTTATGGGACAAGAAGATGATGGTGTCATGGAAAAAGAACAGGAAACAGCAAATAACTTGTTATTTGAATACATTTACAATACAATACTACAGTATCTATTAAATGCATTTATTACTGGTCTGGAAACAGCTGGACTGTGAGGTAGGAAGTATGTGGTTGACACAAAATTACATAGGTTTGGTGAAGACTGAAAAAGAAAGCAAGGAACTATATCCAGAAAGTTTGGTTAATCTGGTCAAATGAGCAATCTAGCTGCAAATGAAATCTATTGTGGACATCTTTCCAGGTAATGCACATTGGAATGAAGAATTTTAACCACTGCTGAAACCAATTAGTGATTATGGACAGCTCAGTGAACATCTCCGTGCACAGACATGGTCAAAGAGGCAGAAGATGTTAGAATAGTTCTATATTACAGCATTGTTAGGTGACAGCCAACAGCACTTGCTTTGAATGCAGGATCCGAAACTTTCTCAAAACCAGGCTGTAATAAAAATAGAAAATAACCAAACCAGGGCAATGAAAACCAAGGCGTGAAAATGATGGGGACAGGTTTCACAAGGGAGCTATGAAAGATAATGAAAGGTTTAGAAAATGACTGGCTGTCTGTTTCTAATTCTGATGTGTGCTATACGAGATTAAACTTAGATTTATCCCACATAAAGAAAGGAATTTGACTGAAGGGCATTAGTCAGGTAACTAGTCCCTCCCAACTCTCCATGGTCAGTGGAGGCTGACAAGCATTTCCAGAGGGCTCTCAACCCGCTTGAGATGTGCATTGTCCTGGAAAAAACTCTTTCACTCCATTAACTACAGAGGAAACTTTACTTGTTGCCTCAGTTAAAAGCCTCAAGTTAGATGAGTTGAATCCAGGGCTGAACAGCCATGCAATACAAATTGAATGTGAATGTAAAACTGCTTAAAAAAGACTTTTTTTTAACATAACCATTGTGCATAATTAGCTACTATACCCTTAGGTGCCTCACTAAATGGTCAAAAAATAATAAAGTAACACGTGTCTGAGAAAAGGGCAGGGCCCACCTGTCATGAAGCGACACAGGGAAGAAATGTCAGGACCAACAAGCATGAGAAACATTGGAAATTTTATGTAAAGTACTCTGCTAAACAGAAATGCACATACTTTATACAAGGCTGCTTGCACCTGAGGCCTGATTCAGATCTCACTTCAACAGGAATTAGTACTAACTAACCAACATAAAACCAGCAGGGTGGAAAAACGTCTCTTTTCAGAAGTCCCCATACATAGAATAATTGATGGGACTTACTCTTTCACCCAAGAAGAGTGAGGGATTGAATTTAGAGATGAATTATTGCTCCTTTGAAGCATAAATATTTCAATCTATACGTTAATCTGGCAACCCACATTTACTGAAATCAGAGTAGATTTTTTCAGAGAATGAGTATTGTAGGAGTGTGCCCCTTATGCTCAGTGTGAATCTTCTTAACATTTAAATATTTAATATAATCTGAAAATAAAAACACAAGTATTCATATCATTAATGAAAAATAAATGGAAAATATTGTGCATGATAGTGTCCCTTTGCTGCTAGCATTCAGTATTTTTCTTGAAATTTTGAGCAAGGGTTACATTCTTTAGAACTGAATTACTTTGACAATTCACATCCTCAGTTTGTTATTAATTAAAAAAAACAAAACCCCAAAAAACTAAAACCATCCACTAGTAACAACTCTTGCAGCTGTGATTAACCTATAAGAAAAATTATAACAAGAATTTCCCACCTGACTAACACAGCTGGCCTGACTGAGCGTGCTCACTGCTCTCATATAGCTCTGATTCCGTGAGCGAAACTTTGGGGAATTGTAGTTTGCAGAGGGATCCAGGTTGTGACCCCCAGGCACGTCACTTGCAGTTTGAAGGTAGCTCTGACTACAAAGGAAAGAGGAAGAAAAAAGGAAAGGGTGTGAAACTACAGGTGGAATCAATCAGGACACTAAAGACAGTAATTTGTATGAGACTCACAAATCCATTCCCCAGGGTCACAATCTCTCTCTATATAAAGCACCGTAGATCAGTTGTAGTCAAATGCCTTGGCACCAGCAGAGAATCTGTTTGCAGTTCTGCTACCTAGATGGTATGAAATTTTAAGTCGTTGCTGTATTTAAACATCATCAGTCCTCCTGGCTATTAATGTTGAACTTTGCTAAAAGGGAATGTCTAGGTCAACAGGAACAAGAACCAGAGCTAAAGTATAAACCAAAGTAGCCAGAAGTGTTTCTTCATAGTAAAATCTGTTACTTGTCGTCTGTTTTTCATCAAGGTGTTAGGCATCAAGAGACCTTTTATCTTCAAACGATTTATATACTTTTACAAAAGATCAAAACATCCCATGTTCAGCTAAAAAAATAGATTAACAATGTACTCGGAGCAACTGCATGAAGCTCTAGAAATGTTTTTCTTACAACACATCTCCCAGTTTGGAGGACTGGGACTCTAACACCACACTGAGCCTCTTTCAGTACGCTTTCGCTACAAGGGTACGTTAGTCTTTGTGTTTTATGTCAAATATATTGTCTATCTAACCTTCCAGGAAAATAAAAGAAGCCTAAGAGAAGAACTTCACTTTGAATACAAAAATTTAAAAAAATCCAAGTTGTGAACAGGGTTTATCAGAGTTCTCAGAACCTCTGAAAATAAGGCTTTAGGAACCATGCGACCCTTGTCCCTAAACAGCAGTGGACAAATTAATTCATGTTTCAGAAAGTGTTTGGTTTCATGTGGTAAATAGGCATTTTTTAGATTTGTTCCTTAAAGGTAGCTTTAACAAAACCACAGTCTCTGGGAACAATAGATTTGTGCCAGTTGAATGTCTATCAGTACTGGCAATACAGCTACTTGACGCTGAGCTGGAAGAGTTACGCAGTGCAGCCGTGGCTGTGACACATGCCCGGGCTGTCGGAAATCTCCCTCTGAAAGGGGAAGCTTCCTCTCTGGAAGGACCAGACCAGTCAGTGAGCGAGAAAGCCACAGGTTCAACTCCTGGTGCAAAATGAGGCAGAAACCAGGACCTTGTTTCTTAGACCACACTTATCAAAGATTGAGCATGACCATGGGCCGATGCTTGAAGACGGACTCAGCCTTCTTCACTAAGTGGACACAACCTGAGTTTGGGCTGGAAGCAATCCCTGAGGAGCACTCAGGGAGGAATCTCAGACCTTTTATCATGGCTCTGACTACAGTAGAAAATAGTGCTGAGCTCCATCTCCATGTGTGGCCGTGTCCTTTGATGTCAGACATGTGAGACGACCGAGTCCCTCACATTACCAGCTGCAAGAGCAGATGGGATTTATAGATCACCCTAATCTTATGGAGATCTGTTCTCAATCACTTCCATGTGTTCTCCCTGGCTTGGCCATCTGAAGATCAACATAGGTGTAATCTTGCTTCCGCACTGCATCTGCCAATGGCTGGGCTAGCTGCTTCTCTAAGATGGGCTGCCACCTTCTTCAAAAAAAGAACAGGTTTTGTTTTCATCTTGGTGCAAGGTAGGCATTTTTTTTTTCATTCTTAAGAAACTTCCCTGGAGAACAAACATTTTTTTTCTTCCTGTCTTTATTCAGTGCGTTTTATGGAATATCTCTGCAACCTCAAGACAGAGGTAAACTGTGTAGAAACTATGCTATAACTGCTAAAAACAAAATCAAAATGTATGAGAGTGATGCAGGCATGTGATCAGAGGTTAATTAAGTCATTACAGTCAAAGTGATTTGCAGATTAAGATAGCTGTCTGATAGTGGGTCTAATTTGGTTTTAGATGATGAAAACAAGAACTGTAGAAGCATTTTTTTCTTCCCGTGGGTATGAAGACAAGTATAATGTATTAGGCGAAGTGGCGTAGAGCCTTTCCATCTATATTTAGTTGCTGGATGTAACTAAACCCCCTTTCCTCTATAGGAAGCAGGCTGATGACAGTGACCTGCTTTGTGTAAATTCGATTCTTTGCGTACGCTTTACTAAATCTGTCTGGTATTGTTAATTTATTATTTTTCAAAACAGTTGAGTCCACTCTGGATCTTCTGCTTGTCATCAGGTGGTAAAGTCTGGGATTCTGAGTTCAGAAGCAGTTTGTGAAAGAGACATGTGAGGTTTCTTCATTAAAACATTGGTGACATTAAGAAAAGATAGAAGCAATAGAATTAAATTATAAATTTTTAATTATTTTCTAAACTATTTAAAAATTAATTTATTTAAACTGGCTCCTAATAACTGTCTCCTTTGCTAAGTAATGCTCAACAACCTAGTATTTCATTATCCTTGTGAGGTATTGCTATCACTAAATACAATCAGCAGTTTCTACAGCAATAGTTTATTAGGCAAAGCAGCCTAGTATTCCATGGTACTGCTAACTAGCTGAGTTTTGATGGATGAGTTTGGACATTACCTGATAGTTAAATAATTTTTCATTTATCAGAGAAGAGCAATTGATTCATAGCAAAATAAAGAAATGTTACACATATTAGGCCGTAAAAGAAATTTCACATCCATTTGATTAATACTTTGAAATTTTCCTGATAAAAGGAAGATTAGTTTTCATTTCTAAGATATACACTCGAAGTTATCTTCTAGGACAAATGCATGGTAAGAATTATGACCTTGCTATAAGCATGATCCAGAACAAAATGCCATAGACCCAAAAGTTACATAAAGAAGTTACTCACACATGTTGTCATCTGTTACTCAAGGAACTTTCATGCTTATCTACAGAGCTACAAAACACACACCACATGTGTCATTGGTAAATGCTGTTTTTTTAATAACATCCACCCCATCTATAAGCTTAGGAACAAAATTCTTGACCTTCATTTCCAAAACACCACAGCTCTATCACTTTGATAAAAGAAATTAATTTTCTTTTATGTGCTGTAGTACATGATCTTATATCTCAGCTGATCACTGAAGAAGGGCAAGACAAGCATGAGCACATGAGGTGGTTTTACAGCTCATCTCCAGGACCACACACAAATACACACGTTAACATCAAAGACGTGACTCTAAAGTTCGGTACTATGGAAAAGGAGAAAGAGGATGAAACTAATAGGAAAAATTAAATTGATATGCGAGTCCCCTTCTCATTTGCTTGTCCGAACAAACAAGAACTTTTGAAAGCTTTTTTGCCCTCAAGGGTTGCTTTCCCCTTTCCATTGGCTAGGGCAAATGCAGGCCAGCTAGGAAGAGGTCTTAAATTTAGTGAGAAGTATCTTAGCTGCAAACAAGGCTCAAAGCCTAGAGAAACTTTTAGGAATAAGGTAGTCCCATGTAATGACCTTGCAGCTCTTGAGAATCTCTACTCTAAAATCAAAGCTTTAGGATTCCCCGTGAAGATAGTTAAATTTGCAAACAGCACTTTCAGTGCTCAGCAGATTGCCTGAGTGTATTTGGGAAGGACAAAACACTGTATTATAACCACATAAAGTGAATCACAGTATGGCATATGTATCTGGGACAGTATATCTGATAGACTATCTGCTGGCATATCTGGGGTAGTATGTCATCCTGATATAGAGCAAATGGGAAAGAGGTTAGGTTGCATATTCTGACATTAAAACATAGATGAAGAATAAGGGAAGAGGCAGCAGTCCAAAAAAAGAATTCCTGCTAAGAAGTTTCTAGGAGTTTTGCATCAAAGCCTCCTTTTTCTTACATTCCTCTGTTCTGCAAAGACTCTGGCCTCTGTATCCAAACATCATATGCCCTGCTGCTCCTGCCTGAATTCTGACCCTTCCTCCAGCCCCAGAACTTGCATTTACTAAAACTCCCAAGTACAGCTCTCCTTCATTCTCACCAATCCAGATCCTAATCCTTACTGCTCCCTATAATCTTCTTAATTCCCAGCTCATAGCTGTCCTGCTCAAGATCTTCCAAAACACCATCACAGAAGCCAGCATTTGGCCACTTATCCTACTTCTGTCCTCTGCAGATCTCAAAAGCACCCTCAACACCGCTTACCCCTGCTACAGCCATCTAGTCCTACTCCCTCACTGGGGACATTGACTTCCACAAACTCTTCTCCTTGTAGAAACTAACTATTCTGGCCCACACCTCACCAAAACTGAAACTTAAGAGCAGAATGGGGGGAAACAATTGCTGGAAAATAACTGTTACTTTAGCCATACAAGCAACAAGATACGCTAACAAAAAAAGACAACAAGACAAAATTTTTTACTCTTTTTACTCCAGAAAATAAATTTCCCTCTGTGTTTTGCTGTGTCTTGTAGACATCCTTAACTCAGTGCAGTAAAAATGTAGGAAGAAGTTTAAGTTTACTTATGTTGTAATCAAAAAGCATTAGATAACTTTTGTCAAGAGATTTCAGGAGATGGAAGAGCACATCCACATCTCCTTATCTTTTCCCTGCTTATGCTATTGTAGCAGAAAACTTTAAAACTAGAGAGCTATTTAGAAAGTGTTTTAAGGAAAGGAACAACCATGTAAGTTAATCCAATAGCTGCAATCAAGCATTAAGTAATGATAACGGACTCTTATTTCCTCATTTTTAGCCATCTATTATAAAGTATTCAAAAAACATGTGGATGTGGCACCTCAGGGAATGGTTTAGTGGTGTTGGGTTGATGGTTGGACTTGATCTTAAAGCTCTTTTCCAACTTTAATGATTCTGTGATTCTGTGATTATTTAGTCATTTAATTCCTCCTCTATCAACTACGTATTTTTAAAAGGAGCAAGATGCTTACTTTACTTTATAGACAGTAAATAACTACCTTTGGCGTTTTTTCCTGAATTCCATTGCTTTATATTACTTTTGGGAAGTGTATATGACCACGGACAGTGTCTGAAGCAGCCCAACAACTTCAGCATATAGTGCTGGGGGATTTGAGGTGCTCCTGCTGCGGTCTGTACCACAGCACCTTGCACCACTCGCTTAAGTCTATCACTTTGTGCAGCACGCAGCACATGCTTTGTCATCCCTGAATTCAGATGCTGATGAACACCCAGGATTGTTTGTGGCGTGTTTCCTGAAGTCTCTTGTCATTGCTGTATAATGAGTATTACTGTAAGCTGGAATTACAACATGCAGTACTGTACTGTGACTTATGCAACCATTGCATATTCTGCAGAATACAAATCTTTTTGTCGTTTGGTGGAAAGGTAGGTATGATAGTAAAACAACATGGTTTCACTTTTAGGACACCTTGAAATGCCAAATTTAGAAGCTCACATGGTTTTACATCTTATAGCTAAACCAGGGTCAAAACAAAACAAAGAAACGCCCCTAAGTTCTCCCTACAAATTTATATTCCTGAGCAGGCGTAGTTGACAGTCAAGACAACCCTAGTGCGAATGTGGGGTGTATGAGTCCTGAGAAAGGAATCTCTGTCACACTGTTTGGGTTTTTTTTCTCTTTTACTGTCTGTATTTCATTTTCTAAGAAGTGATTGATATCATATACTTTGTCATAAACCTAATACTTTTGCTTAAAAAAATATGGACATGATGCCAACAATGCAGCAAATGTTGTACACTCGCCAAGGTCATTCCTTGATCTATTCACATTCAAAATAGTGATCACTCCCCAGAGTACCTGTTGTCTGTCAAATGTTCAGCCACCAGTGCACCCTGGGTCAAGACGGTACCAAAAATGAATTAAAATCTTCCCAGGCCTCTAAAAGTTGCAGCAAGAAAGTCACCTTCTGACTTTGAATGGGTCTATCAGGTTTATTAAGGGAGCATTAGATACAAAGAAAGCCCATTTTCCATGAAATTAATTTTTGGAATTGTAATATTCTAAAATCATACCTTTTTATTTTCATGATCATGCCTGCATTTGTCCAAAAATCTGAGAATGAATGAGAACATCAAAGAAAGTACAATAACCTCTGTTTAAATCAGTATATGCAATTCAGAAGTATCATTCTGCCACAAAAAGATAAAATTTATAAAAGAATTCATCTTGGGCTCCTAAAACGGAGTTGCATTAGGATTAGCAAGGTAGCATAAGTTATCAAAACCTATTTTACTGAGAGATTTGCATTTCAATGGATATTCATTTCTCTATCTGGATCTATCTTAACTATGTCTTTGTAGGTACATGAAATAACTCATCGACCAGAATCTAATGCTTAAGCTTAGCTAGCAGTGCCATTGTACAGCAGCTGCGAGTCATACCGTGTCTCCGTGGATCCCTGCTGAAGTCAATAGAGCTCTGCGAAGGGGCACAGATGTGCCTGCGTGCAGCCCATTGGAGAACTCAGAGTAGAGGCATTAAGTCCGATTCTCCTTTCAGAATAGCATGGTTAGTCTGGTTCTTTGAAAAAAATGAAAGTACACATAAATCTGGCAAATTTATCTGCAGCGATGAATTTCTTTTCTAGTCTTTGCCAGACTGGAGCTTCTCTTTGATCAGTGACAGATATGAGAATTTGGGCCAAACTAAATTTTTTAAGATGCCTATGTATTTCATCATTGACCCATAGCCTTTTTTTTTAAATGTGCCTGAAAGATATTGAACATTTGATTTATTACAGGAATATGTTAGGGAAGAGGTAGATACTGCTGTTTCTGCCCTTACGAAATGCCTACAAGTCACTGGTAGGAGAGAACTTTACTCATCAGTAAGTATTTAGGGATTTTGTACAACATGAACCAGAAGAGAATGAGAGGAAATCATCCAGAATAGTTAAACAGTCTGGTGGTTTGATCGCTCCTTGCAAAGATACAGAGGATGTAGGCTCAATCAAGCCTGTATTCCAAATCACACAGAATGTGCGTGTAATGAAAAAAGTCTGATGTGGGAAATCTAAACTCAGAGCTATTGTTTGTAAGAGGTAACAGATGTGTACATATGGCTAATCCTAAAAGTCTTGTTCCAATATCCTGTTTTGAACTTGCCCTGGAGACTAGTCATTGAACTGGTCAGCAACAACAAAACTCAGGCATAAGATATAGCAAAAAATTAAGAGCAAATACTTTAGAGCAAAAACTTTTAAAGTATCATGTAGTAGTTCAGTAGATGGATCTGAGGATCTAAGTGGAATTCAAATATGTTCTTAAATCCCTTTGTGGAATTGAAATATTCATTATTTTCTTCAGGAAGCTATCTCCCTCTTTTTTCTTTTATTTGCTTTTGGTACATATACATGTACACGTGCAAAATACTATAATTAGGCAGAGCGAATGTAGACTACACACTATCAGGACTCAGTAAAGCATCTGAGCATGAGCTTAATTTAAACATGCTTGTAAATCCATTAGAGCCAACAGGTCTTAAGCAAATAAGTGACCTTCTCATGTCTAATGAAGACATTAATGAGACTATGTAATTCCTGCAGAAAAAGTGGAGTTGGTTGGGAGAAGTGAAAATATATACAGAAACATAAAACCAGAAACATAAAACCAGAAACATACTTTCTCTCAGATCTCAGTATTTGTGCTTGTGAGACTGGCCTGAATCTTACTGCATTTTCACCACACTCCATCACACATTGCATCTTTCTGACAAAAGCCTGTTTTATTCCTGCGAAGACTCTGCACTTTGTTCAGAGCCTTAGAATCCCCTTCCCATCCCTAATCCTGGGTAATACATTTCAGCCCTACAACATAAAGTTGGTATTTGCTACCATGAGGCAGGAGATCTGAGTTCAGTTACTCCCTGGATTTCACACTGTGCTACTTCTAAGGGATCAAGGTGCCTAACACTGCTTAAACAGCATTTCCTATTATTCTGCAAGGGAAGAAAGGATGGGGACCATCTTCTGACCCCATAAAAGATACTTCCTTGGTAGCCAGCTGACTAGAGGCTGTTCATGAGCATTCCCTCTTAACCCTGTGGACTAATCTAACCCAGATCTTATTGACTGCAGCAGAGCACACTATCACTGTGCCAGTGGCCCACTGATTGCATTATTAGTTGATAAGGCTTTGTAATTAGCCCTCAAAGTCTCCTCAGTAAATCTCCAATTTCACCCCTCAGAGACTCTGAGTAGATGCTACTACACTACAGGGCCTCAGAAAGCTGCTAATGAAGTGTGTAATGAGGCTTTTTAGAGTCAGAAGATTGAGGAAAAAACCAAAGATAAATAAAAAGCATATAGAAGATGAGGGTTACTTTTCTAGTGATTTTTCCCATCTTTTCTGTGGAAAATATTTCTCCGAAATGCCTTCAAAACCATTCCTAATTTAAAATGCAGAAGAAGACTTAATGGTAAATTGAAGTTTACCCTCAAAAATTAAAAAAGGCTTTCATCACTGGTGTGCAGCAATGGATAGCATTGAAATAGGACATTAATTTCTCTAGCGAGGAAGCTGTGCTTAAACTCTCAACCTGTGACGTGTTTGCAGCACACTCGCTCTCCACCTGTGCACACTTACCTACAGCCGGCAACAGCAAGACTTCTCTCTGTGTACTTACCAAACGGTATTTCTCTAGGAGAAATACCCACAAATTGTCCATCACTAAAGAGTATGGCGTTGGCACTGTCATGGGCAAAGATGGATGAAAAGATAGAGGTTTGGTCTCATGCAGTGCTTCCAGACTTCTCACTCGGTTTCCACTTTCTCACGTTCTAAGTGTGCTGTGATTAGCACAAATGGTAAGTTGTTTTTTTTTTAAATGGAGATTTCTCACATGTCTTAGAAGAGCCTGTGCTGTTCCATGATTCCTGCTGAGCCAACGGTCTGGCAGATAAGTGCTGTCAGATCTTGTTGTAGTTTAAGCCCCTTGCTGTGTGCTTTGGCAACATTCTGGTTGCTGTAATAGGGTCTGCAGAACAGAACATGTGGACGTGCCTTGGGTCATAGTCCAGATACTCTTTTAGTCAGCATAAGTTAGTGTGACCAGAGAGAGATGCGATCTCTCACTTTGAAAAGGGGAAAGGAAGGGAAAGGTTATTTTTCATTCAGATCACTGCTTTGATCTGGTCTACCATAAGCCCAGAAAATACTTGTGCATCAATCGTTTCAAACAGGCATATTACCTTAAACTACTGAATAAAGTGGTTTTGCATTGAGACACCAGACTGTGAAGAAGAGTGGCTGAAATATGGACATGCATTGTGCTTTTCAAGTGTACTGTGGGCTTTAATAACATCTAACGCAAAGGTGTTACACGTCTGAGGCAGGCACGGCTGCTTTTGCTGTGACCATGACGCAGAGTCTGAGCCACTCACTTCCATCGAGGGGCCAAAACCTGGCAGAGGTTAGATGGAGAATATAGCCAAGACGTAGCAAAGTAGCACTGGTACTGCACTGCGGTGGTCCACCAAATAATTTGTGCTGTGGCAGATTTCCTTCCTCATTGAAGCACTACATTTTTGTACTACCTATCTGCTCGCATGCCTTTCTGTCTGCTCCCCCATCAGCTTAAGGTATCTGGACTGCCAGCCGACACGGTAAAGTCTGCCATTAGAGGTTCACAAAACCAAAGTAGATATTGCTGTCACTGATTTTATTTTATTTTAACCAATTTCATCTTCATGTTTGCAGCATCTAGTTTCCCATGAGTCACTTCAGAGCATAATGGAAAACTTCAGCGCAGCACGACTATTCATTTGCGTTGAGTGATACCAGTATGATCTTCAAATAGAGTGTGTTAACTTCTGGGCTAAATGCTAGTGTTGTCCCTTTTGACTAAACGGTTAGACGGTTTTCAGAGTCTTTTGAGACACTTCAAAAAGGAAATACTGAAAATGCAACTTGTTGTTTCTACAGTGCTATCCTGTTCATTTACCTAATTGGTATGTTATATATAAAAGATATAATAATATAT
>NW_010542355.1:0-3796 GCF_000687285.1 Phaethon lepturus | reverse complement strand
ATCCTCATCTTCCAGCTCAGGGGACTGAATGATCTGCGGATATCTGGTCTGGCTATTAAAGACTGAGGCAAAGGCGGCATCAAGTACCTCAGCCTTGTCCTCATCCTTGTTGACAATGTACCCCGCCATATTCAGTAAGGGATGGAGATTCTCCTTGCCTCTCTTCTTGCTGTTAATATATTTGTAGAAGCATTTTTTATTATCCTTTATGACTGTGGCCAGATTGAGTTCTAGCTGGGCTTTTGCCTTTCTAATTTTGTCTCTGCTTGACTTAATGAGATCCTTGTACTCTTCTTGAGTTGCTTTCCCCTTCTTGCAAAGGTGATAAAGTTGATTTTGTAGTAAAAAAAACAAAAACAAAACCAACAAAGTAAAAAACCAACCAAACCAACTAACCGAGGCCACTTCAGAAAGACATCAAGTCTTATACTGTGTGATACACAACAGCACCGTGTCTGTATGTAGGAAGAAGCCCTACCTCCTGCACTGGCCGTCACCTAGACTTTCTCTAGCAGGTCCTAGCTGCACAAGCTTGGGCTCCAGAGTTCTCAGGGTCAGCCTTCCTCCTAGATGTCTACCTCATAGCTGGGCCAATCTTTTGTGCTCCCCTTCCTTGTACCCTTTTGATTATGATTCTTGCAGCGTTCTTGAGAGCAGTGTAGATGGCTGCTCTGGGATGTGCCAGGGGTAGTGTTATAGCCATTCCTCTTTCATTACACTCCCCTGGTAGAAACCTTTGCAGGTTTTATCTCCATCTAGATCCCTCTCTTGTTCAAGCAGCAAGTGCACATTGTTAAAATCTAAAACTCCTAAGCTTTACACTGTCCTACATAATGTACACCATGTTATACCCATATTTCCTGAAACCCATTTTCAGTGAATTATCAGCTTTGTTATGAAGCCCACCCATGAAATGGATAAACTGGTAACACAGCACAGGAATTGGACCCATTCCATGGACCCTTCCCCAAAACTAGCTTGCTTAACTCCCTCTCTCCATTACTTCTGTGATCAGTTTTAGGGCTATAAATATAGTTTCAAAAATTTAACTGTGTCTGTTTAATGTATCTATAGTCCTAATGCCCAGAAGGGCAAAAGGACCTAGAGAGCAGGTATTATGTGTTGTGGTTTAACCTCAGTCGGCAACTAAGAACCACGCAGCCAATCACTCACTCCCCCCCAGTGGAATGGGGGAGAGAATTGGAAGAGTAGATGTGAGAAAACTCATGGGTTGAGATAAAGACAGTTTAATAGGGGAAGCAAAAACTGTATGTGCAAGCAAAGCAAAACAAGGAATTTCACTACTCCCCATGGGCAGGCAGGTGTTCAGTCATGTCCAGGGAAGCAGGGCTCCATCACGCGTAATGGTTACGTGGGAAGACAAACGCCATAACTCCAAACGTCCCCCCCCTTCCTTCTTCTTCCCTCTTCTTTATATGCTGAGCATGACATCATATGGTATGGAATATCCCTTTGGTCAGCTGGGGTCAGTTGTCCCAGCCATATCCCCTCCCAACTTCTTGTGCACCGCTAACCTACTCGCTGGTGGGGTGGTGTGAGAAGCAGAAAGTCCTTGACTCTGTGTAAGCCCTGCTCAGCAATAATGAAAACACCCCTGTGTTATCAACAGTGTTTCCAGCACCAATCTAAAACAAAGCCCCGTATTAGCTACTATGTAAAAAATTAACTCTATCCCAGTCAAAAGCAGCACATTATGGAATAGAAACTAGCCCTAAACAGATTATCAATAAAAGCTTGAGATAAGATTTTTCAAAACAGAACACATTTCTTAGGTGTTTCATAACCTATCAGAAATATCTCTCTCTCAATCTCAACATATATGTATAAAATACAGGTATAATTTTCAAAATTAAAGTTCAAATTTGTTTTATTTTAATAAATAATTCTCTTTACATGATCTGTCAAAGCACCAGAATGACAACTGCAAAATGAATTTCTCTTGCCACCAGCTGGCTTGTCATTAGTGTGTGTACATCACCAAACCAACATCGCTCTTAAGATGTATATACACAGTAAATCATCAAAATTATATTGTTTAGAAGATATATTTCTCAACTATAAGGCCAACTGAAAATAAAGAATATATTCAGATATTTAATTTTTTTCTGGATGTTCCAGTTATCTGAGGTATTTAGATATGCAGTTGTAGTTGAGAATACTACTAGATATCCACAAAAGTGCACTAATGTGTTTCAATAAATGACTATTAATTTTTCAATGTAGTTTTTCAATTATTCATCTTTTTTTTTTCTCCATTCTGCACTTCAAGAGTGCCTAGAGACATAGTGAATCAATTGGATCATATTCTTTCTCATATATGATAAATGTGATTTGGAGTTAATAGTGTCAAATATTAACTATGTTCCCAGTGCAAACCTCTGTTCAGCTAACAATTAATAAATTTTCACATTGTACTACGTTATTACAAGACATTACTTTTAGTACTAGTGACATCTGTCAAAGTGAATCTGCCACAAAATGCATTATTGATTAGGGATTAGTGAATAATTTGCAACAATGGACTTATTCAACAAATTTAGCCTATTGTCTGAATGTGGAATAACTTCCAACAGAGAAATAAACAAGCAAACCTGAATATCCTTGAATATTTTTAGAAACATTCAAATGATCTATTTTCAGGCTTTGCTTTTTATTTTGTTTGATTTCTATGGTTCTCTGCAGCTTGCATGTTCATGGACCATTTGTTATGAGTATCTAAAACACTAATTTACTGGTTATTTATTTCTAATGTGTCAGCTGTATTGCTTTTTTTTTTTTTTCTTAGATGAATGCAGAAAGAATTTTCTAGGACTGGTGAAGCTTTTGCAACTATTTGTCTAAAACCCTGGCTTTGCAAATATTCACTTGCATCTTTGAAATTTACTTTCTGCTAATGCTCTTGCCAGTAAAACTCAATCCTTCAAACATTCCTGCAGAAAGATCACCAAAGGGTTGCATGTATTGTCAAAGTAAATTCAATCAAATGTTGGTTGAAAATCTTGCGCTGTATTTGCTCAGCTGTGTTAAAAGAACAACTCATTCAAGTTGTTCCCAAGGCATCCCCTAAGAAAACCCATGATTGGAGAAGTGTTTTATACTTGAAGACACAAAATTGTCTATTTGTGATTTAACACAAAGTTTTATAAATATATGCTTCAAAGTTACTTTTTCTAGAGCCAAACCATGTCTTAGACCTCTGATGTTAACTTTTAAAAATATTATTTGCTTAATAGCTCTAAGAATAATTTAATGACAGGCAAAGCATTATCTGTAATATTACGAAGCTCTCTTTTTCTAGTGGAAATGAAATAATGTCTAAGCTTTTAATATTTGTTGTCTAGTTTGCTAAATACCAGTCCATTCTTCTTAGTGGTCTTGTATTGCAACACTGTACTTTTGCATGTCTCATTCTTTGTCTCAGGTCTTGTATATAAAATCTTGGCTCCACTAAAACAATGATGAGACCATGGTGAAGCTACAATAACTTAGAGCAAACACCTCATCCCACATATTCATTGAGTGACTTTAAGATGAGCATTAGTATGATGAAATTAGGTAGAAACTAGTAGTCTAGCAAATTCCATTGCTTTTCGCAAAGTGAAAATTTTAACTTATATGTATCATAATTTAAATTCCTAAGTACCATAGCCCATTTGACATCTAATGATCAGAGGAAAGGCAGAAACCCTAGCATACAGTTAAGCTTGCATCAAAACTTCTAAGTCAAGTCGTATATGCTGTGCTAAATTTCACAGAAACACTAGGTTGGAAAGGA
>NW_010542354.1:0-3287 GCF_000687285.1 Phaethon lepturus | reverse complement strand
TTTTTTTTAATTTATTTTTTACTTTTTATTTAGAGTATAGTCAAAATTAACTGAACGTGACTGATAGGGTCATTTCCATTTTTAAAGACCTATTTGATAAGGGGAAAAAGAAGAGATAACCACTTTAATGGTAAGATCCTAGTGATTCTCTGCCAGGTGTGGAAACAGACCATAAAATTAAGGGGAAGTTAAGAAAAAGCCCATGAAATTAAGGTGAGCCTTTTCATTGACTTCACTGGGAACTTCTCAGTTAATATTAACTGATAGTCACTGTAAAATTATACTGAAAATGGGGTTATCTTTGGCCTTGATTTGAAAGGCTTTTGATAGATTGTCACAATGGCTTCCTTTGCATTTAATGTATGTGATTTAACATATTAAGACTTAGGATTTACTGACATAAAATGAATTCAAGTCACAGGCTTATAAATGAAACACAGCAAGCATAGCTTTCTGATCAACACAAGTCAGTGGTACTAAAAGCATGTGGCATGTGGTAATGTCAGCATTCCTTAGGTGGTGTATCTTTTTACAGGGAAATTATTTTATATATTTTGTGGAATTCAAAACCAGTTACTGGATATATCTTTTGCAGAGGAAAACATTGCTGCGTGAAGTATTTCTATTTGACCTGAGATGCTACTTTAGGTGTAAGAGGAATATTACAGTGCATCTGTCTTTGTGGAGATATGGAGCTCTATTGCCGTATGTACTCCAGTTTAAGGTGGAAAGCAAGCTGTCATTCACTAGCTATAAAGAAAAGACATTCTTCAATGCTTCTAAGCTTTGTCTCCTACATGTTTTTAATGTCTTCACAGCAGCTAGTGACTGTCAGATTTTTATTTTTTTTTGCCTTTCTCCTCCTAATGCAGAGCACTTCTGAAGAAATTTCAGCTTTTATTCAAATAAATTACGGTCGGTCTTGATACAGCTCTGTAGTGTCAGGTTTCATTTGGGTAGTTTTCTCATGCTACCACTTATTTTCTTAAAACATTTGCAGCATTTCACGAAAGCTGGAGAATAAGGGAAGGCTTTTTTCCTACTTCATTAGTGAATGTCTTGCTCTGCTTTCCCCTACTGGATAGACAAGGTTGACACTAGTATTCGAACAGACACAACTGTGGAAAACACTTCTACCACAGTCATTGCTACAACTAAAATATAAACATAGCAAAATTGTACTTCTAATGAATGCTAACATTAGTTATGTTTTCCGATATATTTAATGTTATCGTTAAGATAGGTCTGTGCCTTTCAGATAGGTAATTCAAATATGTAAATAATGGCATTGTATAAGAGTAAGGTAATATCTCTTTGAATGGCTGTGATGCTTTTCATACAAATGGGTGACAAATGGTAAGCTACTAGAAATATTTGAACAGAACTATCTTGTTATGATCTTTGGCAAAATACTTCAGAAATTCCATTTTAGAGTCTAATTTGCTTTGAAAATTATAGCTATTTCTATTCTGTTTCTTTGAAATACACAGAGAACCAAAAATTTAATTGAAAGCAAAGCATTTTGCTTGAATTAGTATCCATAAAAACTAGCAGATAGCTAATAAGTATCAGATGAGTTGTAACAAGCTTTTTGGGCAAAACTGAAAATGAATGCAGTAGCATAAACTAATACATAAGAATTGATTTTACTATCTTGTTCTATTGAATGCATAGTTTGCAACTTCTAGTTTTTATTAAAACAGGCTTGAAAGTTCAAAGTACATACTCTGTTTGCATATCTTGAAATTAATCTGAACTTGTTGAATAAATATTTAATGTATACTTTTATTTCTCTGAGCTAAGACTTCAGCTTCAGTGCACATTGGGTAAGCAATTGGTAAGGTATATTTCAATAGTATTTTGTTTGAAGACTTCAGGTCAAATCTTCCTCCAACTTCACAAGCCAGTGCTGTCTGGAGACTTCACATAATGTGGTGTTATCTACTGTGAAAACAAACAAACGTGCCATCTATTAATATAGAAATCAGAAATGTGTCCTACTGTTTATGTATTTGGAGGATATTACTACTATTTAGTAGCAAAAATCTACAAAAGGAGTTCATTTTGAGATAGAAAATACATTCCTAAAATAGATGCTTTGGTGACCTTGGAACAAATTTGGGTCTCATGGTCCCTTCTGCTGGGATGGCTGTGTGCAGTAAGGCCTCTCTGCCTCCCCCAACCCTCATGGTTTAAAACATAACATTTAAGTCGAACTGAAACTGGTATGGTTCACCTTGAATGCTTGAGGTATAAGCAAACATGAGAATGCGAGGGCTAGTTCATGAGCTGTTCGCCCATTTGTTCAGCAATGAGAGGGGGTACGGCTGGGAGAATTCACCCCATCAATTGTTTCAACCACAACCCGTTGGCAAGTGAGAGCCTGTGCTTTCCTTATATATTTTGTTTGTGTAAATGTACAAAGTCACTACTATTCACAGCTCAGGAGAGGTCAAACAGTTAAGGATTCAGCTGCAATTAACCTTTGAGAGCTATATAATTCTCATTTGTGTCTTTAATGAGATGTATAAAGACCTTTTTATTTTTAATTTGGTTCAACTGCTTCTATTCAAAATGATAAAAATGTATCTGAATACATGCGTCCAAAAATCTGTTGGACAGTTCTGTTTTGCAAGTGTTTTACAACCAGCCTACAATCTTCTTCTATAAAAGTCACATAAATAAAATGAGAGCCTTAATGACACACAAGTGAATATGCTCTGGTTGCATGGTGGGAGGATAATTTTCATGTTAGTTAAGGCACTCAAGGAATCTTTGCTTTTTTTGTTCTACTTTTTGAGATTTTTGTGTTTTGGCTTTCATCACCAATTCCCAAAGATTAGTTGTAACAGAGGTAAAGCTGTGAAAACCAAATACTTCCTCTGATATATCACATTTATACAAAAAGGTTAAGGTACTTATATTGCACGTGTTACTCTGATAGCAGAATCTGTCACAGACCTTTGAGGTGTTTCACAGAATCACTAAGGTTGGAAAGGACCTTCGAGATCATCAAGTCCAACTGTTAACACAGCACCACCATGCCCACTAAACCATGTCCCGAAGTGCCACACCCACAGGTTTTTTGAATACTTCCAGAGATGGTGACTCCACCACCTCCCTGGGCAGCCTGTTCCAATGCTTGATCACTCTCCCGCTGAAGAAATTTTTCCTGATATCCAATCTAAACCTCCCCTGGTGCAACTTGAGGCCATTTCCTCTCATCTTATCACTAGTTACTTGGGAAAAGAGGCTGACACCCACCTTGCCACAACCCCCTTTCATGT
>NW_010542353.1:0-2461 GCF_000687285.1 Phaethon lepturus | reverse complement strand
GGCCTGGACAGGGCGCTTCCGACCCAAACTGCTCTGTGATTCTATGATATTTGAGAATGCTGCCATTGTTTTATGTCTCCTTAAGCTTGAGGGCAGCCGAACCTTCCCAGTTTACCACACAGCTTGCGTTAGGAAGCAGAAGAGCAGAATAAGCTCGCGGTTATTAACGGGTAGGGACTGACCTCCCTCTCCCTTTCACCTTCCTCCTGCGCTGCCGGTGCAGCACCCGCACGTCTCATTCACTCTGCGCAAGCACGGCACCTCTCAAACCGAGCGCCGGTGTCTCAGCAAGGGTCACGTTATTCCTAACCCTCCTATTTTTCCTTTTCATCTAAAAAGATAAGCTTTGATTCAGGTTATTAGTTTTATTAGTAGTTATTGTCTATGTGGGGGTCAATGGCTGTAGCTGAGGGAGTCGGCACCTGCGGAATGGGGGGCCCTTGGGGAGCCTTGTACATGTTGAATAAAGCTCAGCTGCTTGCGGTAAGCACAGAAGCGCAGAGGAGGAAAGTCTGGCACCGGGTCCTGCATGAGGCTGGGCACAGCAACGCAGTTGTCAGCTGTGAGTAGAGTTCAGGTGAGAGGCAGCGAAGTGGAAAATATAGGAAAATTTCTGTATCTCATAGAGGGTCATAGGAGCAAAATGTACGGAGCTAATCCGGAGCATCCCTTGGCCGGCTGTTCAGAGTAAAGCTCAGGCGCCGGCTGATCCTGCACTGCCGATCTCCTCCCAGCGTCTCGCTGGGCGAGAAGGTAATCGAGGCCGAGCAGGTACACGACTCCCAAACCAGCCCAAACAAGAGGGCTTGTTTTCTTGCTTTCTGGTGTTCAGGGACATGTACTGACTTGATCTAACAGCCGCAAGCTGCGAACAACGGTGTTAAATGAAGCGTGGCTGTGCTGCACGTTGCGTCACCGCTGCGGCGCGCTGCGCTGTACACAGTGCCCCGTATAGGACCATCAAAGCCCGCTCCGGCCGGGGAGCCGCGGAGAGCAGGAGGTGGGGGCCAGCCTGCCGTCTCCCCCACGCTGTAGCTACCAGGCATGCTCCAGAATCAAACAGCAAACAAGCTTTAACGCTTCCCCACTTTCTCTGTTCTCCTCTGGGAAGCTTTCTTATACCCAGGGTGCCCAGCCTACCAGGGACAGAGTCCTTAGATTTTCATGACTGCAGATTTTCTCATATCTCTTCTCTCATCCCCCCCTTTGGGGGGCTTTTTTTTTGCTTTTCAAGAATGTTCAAGGCACTCTCCCAATGCATAATGGGATTGGGGAGGAGGAAAAATATATCTGAATTGCTCTGCAACCCTAAAAGCCCTGAAATCTTGAAGAGCTGGAAAAGTTTTATTAAGGAAATAGGGGAAAGGGACTTTCAGGTAGCCTCTTGTGTAATTTTTTTTTTTTTTAATTATGCTTTAATATTTCAGAGCCAGGTGCAGCCATGTGGTGGATTTTGCAGAGAAGTTGCCAAGCAGCTCTGGGAGGGTTTCCTGGTACATGATCAGGGGTTCGTGTTGCACAAGGTGATGCTGGAGGTAGAACTGACCCTAGTCCCTTGGCTCTTCACTTACCCCTTCCCACCCAGCTAAACGCCACTCCTTTTATATCAGCTTTTTCTGACATTTTGCGTAGCTTTAGAACGTGCTCTTGCAGGCTTCCAGTATGAGCAGGCTTTGCCCGAATGACAGTTTGCTCTGGGCAGCTGGGCATAGTCAGAGAGAGCAACAGGCACTGGAGTCAGGAAGGAAGAAAACAGCCACAGGAGTAAATACCTGAATGTTGATGACATCTGGACCGAATGGGCCAATTTTTGCTTTCCTCTATGTAACAGGTGAGAAGGTCAAGTTAAATCTCTGTCTTCTTTTGAGGACAGAATTTGTTCCTGTGTCTTTCACAAAATAAACTCGCAAACATGTCTTTGTTTTGTTTTGTTTTGTTCGGATTGTACTCTGCCATAGCTGACCTGAGCCTAAAACCATTTAAATCATTACAGGAAGGAGCAATCTCAAGGGAGGCGATATCTTTCATAGTACACAACCAGTTTAGCAGCTGTTACAGTACTAAATCTACCAGTTTCTTGGGACTAGAGGGAGAGGGAGTAGGCACAATAAACTGATGAAGCTGGGATGTTCTGGGCGACGGTTTCCCGGCTGGGCGCCCACCCTGTGCAGTAGCATTGCCGGGGGAGCTGCGCTGCCTGCAGCACAGACCAGGAGACGTGACTTCCATTCCCCGCGGCTAAAATTTCTCCAGGTGTCCCTGGGCAAGTCACTTTGCCTCTCTGCCTCCGCCGGCTGCGGGAAGGGGCTGGGAACTCCGGCCGGCCTCGCCCGGGTCCTGAGCTGCCTGCAGCCGCCTCGCACGCTCCAGCCGGGGCTCTGGGTGCCCTGCTCCGGCGGTTTCGTGTTCCAGCCAGGTGACGGTGGGTGTTTTCCCGGCCGAGCGCCGACCTCTCCGCCCA
>NW_010542352.1:0-2251 GCF_000687285.1 Phaethon lepturus | reverse complement strand
AGCCCCCGCTGCCAGCGCCTGGGCAGGGACAGACAGCACACATGAGAAGAAGAGTCTTAAACTAGGACTAAGGCATTTCACATTTTAGAAGCATCATAAATATGTTTTAGCTTAAAAATCAATTATAAGGATATAATACTGGTGAACAAATTGAAGGAAAATTACATAATTAGAGGACGTTTACATTCATGGATCTTACAGAAGATTCATAATTTGGGATATTTGAATATACATCTGTGGGCCGGGTTTAGTCTCACCTCTTAAAACTGTGGGCTCAGATACATAAACTCTAGAGGTTCTTTGTTAAGTAGGTAGGTCAGAGTCACAAATTCTTATGACCTCCAGCAGGTTAAGGTCAGCAAAAGCCATACTAGCCTAGAGCAAACATGAATAAGTACAAATTTGCTTCTTAGCCAGGAAATAAGCCTGATGCTCATTGCAAACCCCCTTAAGCCCACAGTATGGCAATGAGGCAAGGTGGGCAACCACTGCACAGCAAGTCCTTCCCTTCTGCATGTGGACCAGGACTGCTTGAACTAAGCATCAAGGATGAGTCATAACAGCTCTGCTTTGCGCCCCATCGCAACTGTGAGTCAGGCCCTTAATTTGGTTTACCTGCTGCTTGATCCCTGCTGTGCTGCTGGGGTTCAGCTGAGTTGGATGCATGGGAGTTGCTAAAGTAGCTCTGAAGTGGAGAAAAAAGAAGTTTAACACACCTTGATAGTAGATTTTCAGTCCTCCTCGTACCGGCAAGCCCTGTTTGAATAGAGTAATAGTAGCAGGACACTTTAATATCATAGTTAGACAAACTGCACATCATAAAGAAAGATCACAGATGCTGAAATCCCAAGGGAAGAAAAGGTAGCAATGAAGTAAATAAGCCAGCAATGTCTCTTTCCTCCCTCACAATCCTGACAACAAGGAAATTGGCTTTGAAGGTTTTCAATACCACAACACAACTGACACTCAAAGGAAACAGTTCTCCTTCTCTGAACTTTATCACAGTGCTCACAAATTCCCCCATCCAGGGAAGGGCAGGTTTCATCTGCAATCTCTTTCCTCTGCCTCCTGTGCAGCTGTAGATGTAAATTCTGCTTTAAAAAAAAAAAAAAAAGTTTGAGATCTTGTACCTCAGCCAAGATTCGATGTACATTTTAATGTCAGCAAATTCGAAAATCTCAGCGTAAGTTGGAAGTTGAAATAAATGAGCTCTGAGATCTCTGCCTCGGTGGGAGGATTGGCTGCTTGTGAGTATTTTTTTTTCCTGAGCTTTCTTGCCTCTTCACTTGTGTCACAAGCGAAATAAAAAAGCATCTGATGGTGCAGTCTGTTAGGGAACATGGAGAAGAACGCAAACTCACTGTCCAGCTGAAGGCTTCACTAGCAGATACTTTCTAGTGGAAAAGGTAGGAAAGATACAGCTGCCTCTGCAGATGCCAGGTCCAAAGACCCATTTCCAGACACAGGAGCCTGGACTGCTTTAAGACAAATGGCTGCACTGTGAAGTGAAGTCAGGAGCGGGTATTAAATTATATGAGACAGCCCATAGGGAAAAGGAATGGCTACTCCCACCCCGTGCGCTGACCCCCTCTGTCAGGCCAAGACTTCCCAAAGGTTCAGTCAGCCACTGTGAGGTTCAGGACGGCAAATCCTGTTTTGTTGTGTGGTTCTATAGTAGAAACCTTGCACTTCGGATAAGTGCTCAGGTTCCCTGCAGAGGAGAGAGAGATTTAGATTTTTCTGAAAAAGATCTGTAACAGTCACTCATGAAAGCCAAGAGCACCCATGCTAGGAAATAGGAAATGCTGAGGACAGATTAATCGCCCTCCTTTTCAGGATCTAAGTATCTTAACACAATATTCATTTAAACCCTCTCCTTAAGACAGGAGCTACTTTTCAAAGAGACCACTGGAAGTGCAATGTTCTGCCTAGGATGTAGAAGATGTGGATGGGGAATCACACATATGAAACCTCTGGGAATGCAAGCCAGGCCAGATCCTGATTGCTTCATTTCCCTATCACCTGGGTTTCCTATCTCTTACAGAAGGTGAGGAACCCTGTCTGGAGCAGCAGCAAGGATTATGGAGTTAACGCCAAGTTGGGCAATGTCAAAATTCTTGGAGTGTGTGGAGGATGACTTCCTGACACAGCTGGTGAGTGAGCCCACCAGGGGAGGTGCTTTGCTGGACCTGCTGTTTACAAACAGAGAAGGGCTTGTGGGATATGTGGTGGTCAGAGGCCATCTTGGGCT
>NW_010542351.1:0-10882 GCF_000687285.1 Phaethon lepturus | reverse complement strand
GGAGGTTATGGTAGGCCGTTGCTGTTAAGAGCCATAAAAGCAGATGACAAAGCGGGTTACGTCACCACCGGCTCTCACTCCATCGCATAGACTGCAGGAAAGCACAGCAGAATTTCTAAAACCTGGTCGCACAAGGGGTGACTCAAACTACACTTGGTATCTTTCCCTTGCAGCCCAGGGGAGACCCGCAGGGCACAGAAAGAGGAGGAGAAGCAGCTGCGAGCACAGAAGACGGCGCCTCCCTTGTCTTCAGCTGCTACGGCTCTTCTGGAGATCCCCCACCAGCAAGGCCTGGCTTACCTCCGTCCTCTGCCATCCTCTCTGCGGCAAAGGGCGGGTAACCTGGCCAAAATTAACCGACAGCTTGGAGCTACTCGGCTGGGTGCTGCAGGGCGAGCTCCGGCAAGTCACTCCATCTCCTTGCACCCCAATGCACAAGCTGAGACAAGGAGGACTAGAAATAATCACCAATGCACAGAAAGAGTGCAAAAGCTTAGGAATAAAAAGGTGCTATTAACTTAACCTAACTCTAATACCTTACAGTTATACTTACCCTCACTTTTTATTTCCCAGAGAAAGACATGTTAATAATAGATTAAAAAAAAATGTACAGTTCACCTTTGTCTTTTTTCTTTCCAAGACCTAGTGCAGCATAAAGGTAGATCTAAATATGCTTTGGAAAGGAGAACTCACATTTTGGAGTGGGTACGAGCAGTGGGAAAGCCAGCACAACAAAACAGTAATTGCTGAGACTGGCAAAACCCTTCAGAGACTACCTAAATCCACTCTCTCTTAATAGCAGCACAAAACACTCATCTCCCTCATCAAACTTCCTGAAGTAAGTAAGCTCACATCAATCGTTTGACAATTTCTGTTTACAGCTGATGACCAGCTTTCAGGCACAGAGAATAAAACACTACTTCAAGAATGCTTAGCATCTCCGTTAACTCAAGACACTTTACAAATACTAGCACAACCCAGCCCAGCGAGGCAAAACAGGCAAGCAGCGAAACTGCCGACCTTGTTACAGGCACAGTCTTCGCTCTGTTCTCTGGATTTGAAACTGCCAACGCGTTGGGTAAGGGCTGTCTGCGATTCTGCGCTCCGCAGAATCTTGGATGCTTCTGCTGCTGTTACTGACACGAGCATATCATAAAATAAATACATCCAACTGCTTTTTCTTTCCTGCTGGGACTACCAATACGCTACACCAGCTGCTGTAGATTTTGAAACAGATGCATTTGCTCGGAACTGGATCACAACAGTTTATATAACCCAGGCTAACAGACACGAGGGGACCGATCCTTCAGTCACAGCTAGCCAGTGGTCATAATTATCTGCTCATATGGATGTGCCCTCTGTGGCTCTCCTGCTAATTAAACAGCAGTTTGTGCCATTTATCAAAAGAATCAGAGAGCAACTGAGGTCATTAAGACAAGTCTTCATCCGAGACAGGTGTGCACAATGCTTTGCAAGTAAGGCTGAACCTGTGCACCGGAGCTGCTTGTGCCCAGGCTTTGTCTGAGGTCCGCTTTCAGCAGCAGAACTGCGCTCCAGAAGCGCAGAGTGTCCCCAGGACGCGGCGCTGCTCGAACTCGCTGCTCACAGCAGTCGGCAAAACACCAAGGTACCAGCGAAAGGCTACGGTGGGCTCCGATACTCATGTACTTCAGCACATCAGCTACAGCCTTATTCACAGTCACAGAAGTTCTCCTCCGCTTCCCCTTTGGAGATGGCAAGGCCTCAGTTCAAGACAGTCCTGAAACAATGTGGATTTCAACGCCAGCTGCTTATGATAAGCACACAGGCTAAGTGTCACTCTGCTGCACAAATTGGAAGCAGAAATGCTCTTTTGCCCTCATTACACTTCTTGCCTGCTCTGCCGCGGCTGTAATGGCAGATAAAGGGCATGTACTCACAGGCCTCAACTGGAACAAAAATTACTTTCTGGACCACAGGAGAGTTGGTGCTATTATGCCCCTTCTACCTCCCTGCTTCAGTACTACAGTAAGAAAAAGGAAACAAGAGAGGAAAAAACATACACTTAAAAACAGCTCTTCTGATAATTGGGAGAATATCCTCTTGGGAGAACACCGGGTGACTGGAGGCACAAAACAGTTGTTATTAATACAGATAGTGCCCAGGTACCCTGCACAGGTAAAACAATGCCAGTTAGTTTTGTGAGTGCCAGCCTCCCAATGCTCTGTAAAGGCACGGAGAGAGAGATGGATCATAATTGCAAGAGGGACCTGTGTTTACATTCCTATTATCATCTTCATTTAATTATCCTCCTCATACCACCTGGGCAAGAACTCGGAAAGAAAGAAAACAATGAGACTGTTGCTTCTATTGTGGCATATAGAAATAACCTTTCTCATTTAACCTTTTTTCCCACTTACATCATCTTGTGCCTTTTTTTTTTCTTTTTTTTTTTTTCTTTCCAACAAACATTTCCTCTCTGGATTTTCAGCCAGATGATTTCTGAAGTTACAGACTCAATTTTTCATGGCATCCAACAACCATCACTTTTCTCCGGGAAATCAGGAATTGCTTCAAAATACCAGCAGTTGGAATCTGGCAATTTTTACCTTTGTAAGCCACTTTTGTCACTACATGACACTATTCTGCTACTTCATGATGATTTACTTTGAGGCTGTAGAGGGGCTACCGTAAAGCCTTCCTAGATGTCTGCAGACAAGGGTGCTGGAGAGGCAGCTGGTAGAAGAGGGTCTCCATCTGATAAAGCAGTTGGTAATCAACTGGAAACCACCGGTCATGTAGAGCAGCACCTCAATACAGAGGACTTACAAAGGAAACAGTTCCCAGTGAAACGCCATCATCTTCCACTTGGCCAGTGGCTAACACTGGAGCAACGAATCCCTGCACCATTAGATGATTTATTAGTCACAAAAGTTGTGTTATATTTTTATTGTCTTCACAGATAAATCAGGCCAGCAAGACATCCATAACCATACACATAAAATATTTATCAAAACAATTAACGTTACAAATCTCCTTTTAAAATAATTTATTTCACTGAGTTCTTTTGAAATGGTACTGTCTTACAACATACATTATTCAACAAAGATGTGCTGAACAGACTCTAAAATAAGAAACACTTAAGTTAAGCAACTGCCTCCAATTAGAATTTCAATTTCACCCACATCCTAACTTGTAAACTTTTGCTGGAATACGCTTCTGTTGTAGGCTTGATTTTTGTGCTTACAAAAACAGCATCAAGTTTCCAGATGTTGAAAAGAAAAAGTTACTGTACGGTAAGTATGCATTCAGTTCAACATACAAGGCAACCAAATGATTCTGTCGTTAACGTTAGCATCATGTATATTTTAGTTCACTGCACTAACATTTAAACTAAAACTTCAAACCACATAATCTTTTAAGTGACTAACATTTAAAAGGCAAGCAGTAATATCCTGAAAGCTTACAAAGGACATCAGCACACAGCTAAGACAGGGCATCATTTGACAAAGGCTGCGGATGTGTGTATGGCTGCTTTTTTTTGTACGAAGCCCACCTGCAGACGGGGCAGCAGTGTCGCCCGCCAGCCAGCCACATCACGATGCAATTCTGGTGGAACACGTGGCCACACGGCAAGCCCATCAGCAGACAACCGTTTGCAAAATTTTCTAGACACACAACACATTCTGTACAGTGCAACATCTCGGAGGGCCAAGCTGACCAATCTGGCTCCATGTCACTTGCGGTGCTGTACGAGCCGTAGGATCTCGCTTTCCGTTCATATGGCTCGTGATGACAATATTTATTGGCACACGAACAGGTCTCAGCACTGCACCGAGGCTCTCCGCTGCGCCTATGAAAGGTGTTTAGCTCATCGTCCTCCGAGACTTCCTTTTCACTACTGAAGACCTCTTTGTTCTCACTGTCAGAGTCACTTTCGCTGTCTTGAAAGGTTTCCAGCATTTCCTCATCAGAATGGATGCCAAGGCATTTAAACCTCCACATCGGTAAGTTTTTTATGTAATCGGTTGGTATCAGAGGGTGAAGCCAGAGATCGGGGAAAGCCAACCGCTCCAAGAACAAATCCGGGTCTTCATCCCAATCTGAGTCAAAAGGAAAGTGTTGAAAAGAAGCAATAGGGTGAAACAAGTAGCTGGTGTACCAGTCCCACAGGCTTGACAGCCACTCCAGATTATTAGCATTTACTTCATCGGTGTTGTTATTGCGTCTTCTTTTCTTCTCAAAGTAATCAATTAATAAACCATGACCAAGGTATGTGCTGAGGAAGAGGGCTGGATGCGAAGAGTAGAACATCCAATCGGCTCTTACCCAAGAAGCCAAAGTAGTTGTGTTAGAGTACCTGAAGAGTTTTAAACTATACTCATAAAAGCTGTCTAAGTAGGGTAGTTGCAAAAAACCTAACACGGGTAACCAGGAAATAATTAATAATGAATTATACGTCCCTAAAGTGCTTATAAGAACGACAAAACGCTTTATAGTAGCGCCTTGTGTAATAAACAGGTCCATCCAAGCCATCAGGTTAACCAAAACCAAGCTTAAAACAAATAAATCATTAACTTCTGGTTGCAACGAGCGCAAAAAGGTATCCATGGCACGTAGTGATATAAATTCACCGGTGTTATTTCCATACCTGTAAATCCCCTCGGGAGTCCTAAGTATGTATGATGGTGTCTTGTAGATACCAATTTCTGCCATGTAACTTTTATTGTCCCAGTTCTCCACATTCACAAAAATAAACTCTACTCTTCCAGTAAACTTCACACTTAGCGCAGAGAAGAACGCTGGAGGCTGGTCAAGGTTGGCAAACAGGTATATTTTCACATGGTACTGATCACTTTTGTTCCATTCTTCTTTTAAATGCTCGGAGTTGTAGATGGTTTTGATCCGAGAAGCAGCATGGGCAGTGATCCATTTGAAAATGTGCTCCACTTCGATTTTGCGCCCGCTGTATTCCTTAAGCATTACTTTTCCCTTGGAGGTACTGGTTTGTGGAACCGACATAATGAGTGTGGATTTCAGCCAACCCCTCCTCCTGCAGTACCTACAAAGAAAATGGCAAGTTAGATCAGAGTTTCATACCCTTGGAGCTGCAGTCCTTAAACTTCTGTTACGAGCCCAAACATGACACATGCTGAGCACCCAGAAATCTTTACATATAATAAAAAGTAGGAAATAGGGGCACCCAGTGTTCTCCGGCAAAGTGTATTTTTATCTGTCTTACAGAAATGTTGTAGAGATACACATATTCATAAAACGGGGAGAGGAATAGTGTTAATTTTCATAGGTCGTTATAGTAAACAAGGCCATACAGTCAGTCATGCTTTGTAACTGGATTTCAAAAATACACATGCTGACTTTTCACTCTTCACTATAAAGCTTTAGTGTTAGAAGCTATTTTTCCTTCGCCTTCCAGCCCAGAAGATAACCACTACAGTGTAACTCCACGTCTCGCAGCTTTCGCGAGCCTGCAGATAACTTTCCTAGTCCTTCCTTCCGTTCCAGTTTTGCCAAGCAGCTGTGGGGTGAAGTTAACAAGACACTGGTCTCTTCGCAGTTGCTTTAACGAAGCTGACAAGTGTCCCCTTCCTACCGGTGCCATGTTGGAAGGACACAGACCGGCTAAGAGGTGTGGTGAGAGAGCTCACCACAAAACCGGTAGAGGAGGAAGCAGACATGTGCTGCCGCATGGTTTGGGCTAAAAGAATACCCCCGCTCTCTGGCAGGCAGTGCTGAGATGGGATGAACTCCAGGTCCATACCTAAAAAAGAGGCTCTTCAAGGCTGAACCCCGAGTCGTGGTCCAGACCCCAGTAACTGTGAGACAAGTCTGGTGACTCAGAATATCCCTTCTCTCATGCATATTTTGTATCAGCATCATTATGCCACCTGATTTATCTAGTCCTTTTAGCAAGTGTCTGGCAAGTTTCAACAATCAAAACATTACGGAGCCAGCAGGCATGCAAACTGCCTCTGCGAACCCTGCACACTGAAATAACAGGGGCCATCAGCCTCATTCACTAGCCGTCCTCCCTAGTTTTGGTCTATCAACTTATATGTAAACAGTTACAACTCCCCACCTCAGGAATTGGAATGTAACATTTTTAGAAGGAGCTATAAGATATTACCCCACTAATAAAGGTAACCTGCCTGCTGTAGCATGCAGTGTTCTTCTGCATTTCAGCTGCAGCCTGATGAAAACTATTCACAGGGATTTACTCAACAAAACATTTCCTGTATTAAAAATTAATTCATTTAAAACATAGTATTTGATCATAACATTAAGACTAGTTAGCAGCTATGCAAAGAGAAAACACTGCCAAATTTTTAAGATGTTCAAATACCAGTGTTTGGATTATACAAGATTATTTTGCATAAGCACTGCAAAGTCTAAGAATTTTCTCTTATGATTAACTTTGAGATTTCTGTAAACATTTAGGACTTAAGCTGTGCGAGATGTGCGCATAGCCATACAAACCACTGGAATTCTAGACAAAGTTTCCCATCATATGAAGCAAACGCTTCCCACAAAATGTTAAAAAAATTCTTTTTACAGCAGCACAGAATTATTAATAGCTTCTTTGGCTCTGCTCTTCTTCCTTGTTCAAAATCATATGCAGACAACAGTGACTCTTGCATAGCAGACTGTATGTTGTCAAAGGGCATGTGCAAGTTTATATATAAACATATATACATTTGTCAGGGAACAGGATTTGTCAGTAATCCTGGGAAGCAGGCACAGTTTGCAAGGTTCATGCTAACCTGTGTTTCTCCTTTCCAGATGGCAATATAACAACTCTACAACTGATATTGTTCTCTTACGTAGCCTATATATATATTCAGCTTTGCCCTAAGCAAGCACAGTTCTTGTCCCCAAATGCCTGGACTGTAAGGCCAGATTCTTCTATTCTTTCCCATCCATTGCTGTATTACACTCCACATAGTCTGATCATGTATTTCCCACATAATGCTTTAGGAAGCTGCAGATCTGTGTTTCTGATGCTGATAAATAATATAATGGAGAATTCTGAACAGACTTTAGTAGACATAAAACCATGAATAAAGCCACCTTCTGTCACAGCTACATTTACAACACAGCAAGCCCCACTGCCAGAACACAGCTGAGCCTTAAGATATTCTCGGGATTTAGATAATCCTTTAAGAATGTACCTGGGGTCACTGGAACAGTTAAAAGTGCCAGTACGTATGCCGAATCTTGATACTTTCTTCACCATTTTCTCCCAGTGGACTTTACCCACCAGTGGACTTCTGTCATTTGCTATGACCTATTGCCAAAAGGAAATAGTAATTTAGCATCACGTAAGTTTGCTTCCTGAAATAAAGAGCAAGCTTCATGGAAACAGAGATCTAGTCACCCTTGAGATTGTCTTCCCCTTCTCTTAGAACATACAGTAGGTATGTACAACTGGTAGTCACACCAAGTGTCTTTAGAGAGTTAAGCTTTAAGAGAGAAATACAGTTTCTGCAGAAAGACAAAAGTGCATCACCATTTTAAGTATCTGTTAAGATCTGAAAATCAGTGGTAGTTAACAAAAACCTCGGGAAGATAACAAAACTATCATTAACCAGTTCATAGTAGGGGAGAAGGGAAGAGGGTGCAGCAGGTTCCTCTTCTTCGCAGTAAAAAAGACCATTATTTTATTACAGTTCTCCATGAAAAGTTACAACATATGAAAGAAAGGTTGTCTCAGAGCAAGTAAAATGAGTTGTAACACATGTACCTGGTACCAGATTAGACTGCCAACAACCGCTCCTAAGCGGTGAAAATTAGTGATTAAACTCCCAGATAATGCCTAAAAATCTTGACTCCTTCCAGCTTTGCCAGTGACTCACTCTAACTTCACCCGACTGTTCCACCAGCTCCAGTGTCTCATCTGCCATTTCAGGAGGATAATGCACTGTGATATATCCCAAGGTCTAATTTGTTCTAACCTAGTATATTAAAGTAGTACTTCAGGTTACCTGAACGTAAGCTTCTGCAGACATGAATGACAAAGAACAAGCACTCATCCTCCGACTTATAACTGTACAGGGAAGGAAAAAAAATGAAAGAGAAAAAGAAAAACCTGCCTGCCTGCTGCTGACAGGTAATTTTGAATGACATGACTGATCATGCATTATTCCATGAGCCATCACAGTTTCTATTTTAGAAATGCCTCACATGCTTCTGCAGGCTGACTGGCAACCACTTAAAATACATTTTTAAATTAAGTTTTGAAACTTCCATTTGTTAGGGATTTGTTTACCTGCCATTAAATTATTTTCTGACTTAATAATCTGAAATGCCAGCTTCCCTCTGGAAGTTAGGCTGTCGCCGGGATCAACAGTTCTCTGTGTACAGGTCGAGATGCAGAGCTGGAAAGCACGTCTGGCCCTTGAGACTCAAAACAAAATACCTGCTTTGTGGCAAGTAGCATCCACTCAGAAATGAAAAAATCAGAGAATTCACTAAGCAGAACATTCCACATAAGGAAACAAAGCTAAACTGAAGTCACAGTTTACGCTCCCATTCCATGGAACCCAACATGTTTAAATAAAATCGGAGGTGAACATCTAGGTAAGAATCCTTCAAGTTATTCTCAAAACACACACATCACATCAAAAAGCCTTTTTCATTAGCTAAACATAACCTTCAAGCACCAAGACAACCAGCTGGGGCAACATGCCATCCTACTGAGGCTTCTTTACATCATCCGATGTAACTGAAGCAATTACTTTGAATATTTTAAACTTCTTCCTTTCATGTACTTCAATTAAGAGAGACCACATTCCTAAAGACACATTAACACCAGCATATCCTCTGAGCTACTACAGCATGATGAATGCATCCAACATAGTAAGGCATCACTATGTTTTATTAGTAAGCCTAACAGTAAAATGTTGGTAACTGGATTACTCTTTGGTACAACTATTCAGAGATCAGTTGCTTCCAAAATTCTGTGTGCATGTTTCGAGAAAGCCTAGCACAGTTTTTGAGAATATGCTGAAGTTATATGCAGGAGAACCGATTCTGCTCAGCTTTTTCTTCAGTCTGATATAACAATATTCACTTTAAGTGTCAAGAGAAGGAGATTTGTTGCAAATATGGTCACCAGTGTGTTTTACTGTCACCTGGCTGGTTGTACTGGTGGATTCTTTAATACCAGTTTAATTCCCTTCCTATGAAAAAGTCCTTCCTCTTGGAGAAATTTATTTATGCTGAAGGACAATGACAGAGCTAGCAGTTTGCATTTTGTAACAAGATAGAACCCTACTATTGTTTTGCACACTAAAGCTTTGTAAAATTTCGTGGGCTCATTTGTCATTATGACAAAAAAACCCAAATAAGCATGTCCATTGCAGCTGCTCCTTACAGACAGCACCCACTTACAACATGGGAAACTCACCACGCAGAAGCAAGGGTTTGTATTTTGGAAAGCAGTCATCATCTCTGTGGATGAGGGAGTCTGAGAAAATACCGCAGGTTAAGCAATCACAATCTAATTCAGTTTAAATTAAAGATAACTTGCAAACATTTGTAACAGATTTTTTTTAAGAAGTGTGAATTTTGATAAGCTATGAAATTTAGCTTAAAAACCTGTGACTGAGGAGACCAGGAGTTTGAATGTGGAATAGGCCTGGAAATTCTTCAAGTCCAAAGTGTTAAAGCTATCAGGATTTTCTATTTCAAGCCAGGGAAAAAAAAAAGTTGCCAAGTCCTGCACTTGTTACTAGTAAGCACTTCCAAAAAGACATTAGAAATAGTTTGAGAATCTACAAGGAATGAAAAAAGATCAAAAGGAAGAACTAGCAAAAAAAAAAAAAAAAAAAAAAAAAAAAAAAAAAAAAGAGAGATGCGGGAAATAAAAAAGTAGTAAGGAAAAATGAGCAATTCGAGTTAGACCACACAAAGGATATTACAAGTGGTACCAAAAGGTTTTTAGTCATATGAATAAGAATAGAACTGGGGGGAAGCAGCAGGATCACAATACAATGAAGATAGGATAGAAATGTAAAATAATTTCCTTTTTAAAATTAAATTAATGTTCTGACTCAGTTTTCACTGAAGAGGAGCTGACTGGCCATGGACAGGTTAGCAAGTTTATGGGAACAGACTTGTTTCCATGTTCAGGTGATACAAACTCAAATAACTTAATGCACTTAAATCAGAGTAAGCAGGTGATCTCCATCCCAGAACTGTAATACAATGAGCACACCAAGTTACACGTGAACCTGCGAAGATTTCTTATAAAAGCCTTGTCAGAGTAATTCACATTTTGACAGGAGAATAAGGAGCTAGTAACTATATTTAAGAGCAAATGAAAAAAAATTATCCAACCAGTTTGATCTCAACATTATGCAAAACTGTAGAACAAATTTTAAAGGCGCAGAGATGGTTGAATTTTCCACCCCTTTCCAGCATGGAATTACTAATGAAGTTTCATTCCTGATTAAGTTGAGAGTTAAAAATCCATCTTTTCCTGGAAGAACAGAGTTTCGAGAGAAAGGAATGTATTACTCCTTCTGGACTTTGGTAGGGTATCTAGTACTGTGCCACATGGAAAGTTTTCAGGAGAACTGGAGGTGAGTTTTTATAGTGAGTTAAAAAAAAAGAATTTTAAAGTGAGTAAGAAATTGGCTAGGCAAGAGAACATCAAAACGCCAGAAAGGTGCTAACACACTTCACAGATTTACCTTAGAGCTCAATTCAGCATATATTCCTATTAATGCCCTTCCTGAAGAAACATGAAGTCTCTCAAAGATGACATAAAATTGGGAAGCACGTCTGTGTACAAAAGAGGATTATAATGCCATACAGGAGGAGCTGCACAAATCTTGTCATGCAGTGTCAGAAATTGCTCCCTCAGTAAGTTTGCAGACAACAC
>NW_010542350.1:0-6913 GCF_000687285.1 Phaethon lepturus | reverse complement strand
CGGGCAGCCCCAGCCAGGACGGGGAGGGTCCGGCCCAGCTTGGTGTGCCAGGGCAACGCGGGGCTGCGCGCCTGGGGTCTGGGGGCGGGCACGTGCTGCGGGAGCTCCTCCAGCAGAAGTTGCTTGAAAAGCCACAAACTCCATCTTGCTTCACCCCTGCCAAGAGCCGCATACGAAGCCCTTGCGTTTCCCAGCCTCCTGCCACGGGCGCGTCCCGCGGCGCCGGGAGGCAGCTGCCTGCACTGACCCTGCGGCTTGGAGCCCCTGGGAGCAGTAAGTCCTGTGTCCAGCTCCAGTCCAACTCCAGTCAGCCGGAGGAGCTGACTTTCTGAGCTTGCCCTTTATCTGTGCTGTAGAACCGCTGTGGACTCTTCCTCAGAAATGTCCGAATTTCTGCGATTCCTTTGTCTGGTGTACGCAATTAATTAAAATCTCTGTGTGAAAAGCTGCTCTGAATGAAATGTTCTATATAAATATGCTGTTATCATTGCCAAAAATTACTTTGAAACCCCGCTTATCTCTATCTCATTTTTCCTAGCTTGATTTCTTTAGAAAAAGGCATAATAATAATGAATAATGTGACGATAACATCTTTTTCTGTTGCTTTAGTTTTCTAGATGTGTCAGTATTATCTTTCTCTGCAGTCGTCGTTGCACTGAGGATATAAACTCTTATTAGGATACTGCATTACAGCTTAAATTGCACATAGCAATCACCTTGAATTTGCTTGTCTGTCCTTCAAGCAAATTTTGAGCCAGAAAACCATTAGTAATACCTTAGTACTGCTGATGTGCATCACCTTTACAAACGATTCAAGTGTTAATAAATTAAGTTCATTCCAAGAAATAGTATCCTGTGTTCTTGGAAATGCAACCACATCCTATCACTTTACCATTTTCTAATTAAAGCTGGACAAACACTCAGACAGTAAAGAAACAATGCCTTACTCATCCACTCTTCACTTCTGAGACTAGTAGCAGCGGGAAGCTGCATATAAATATTCTACTTTTTTCAATAAACAAATGACAATAAATGCATAGAGCAGGCAGCTCTTGAAAAACAATCTTTAATGAAAGACTTCTTAGAGAAGTTCTTACCAGTAGAAGAGAGCGGCCTCCCGTGTATTTGTTTTTGGTATGAGTTTCTACAAGTCGATGTGTACACTAATCCTAATTAGCATGACTGCACATCAGCTCCAAGCTCTCTTGGTAGCTAATATCAGCAGTGCTACAACTAGCTGTGCAACTGAAAGAATGTGTGGCGGTCACTGTTGTACCACACTGTTGGAATTACAAAGATGTTGCAGTCTCTTAGTAAAAAACACTGCAGATTAGGAGATCGGGTATTGTGAATCTTAAAGCAGCAGGGCTAAAATCTATATGGAGCTTCAGGTGCATTAACAATTTCTTGGAAATAGACTGAGCAAAAACCTTTTTTAGAAAATCTAGCTAAAGATTTTTTAAAATCTAGCTATAGATTAAAAAAAAAAAAATCTAGATAGAGATCTCTGCACCACAGAAGGTGCCTGGTGAATGCTAAAGCAAAGACCAAAGAGCCCTGGAGAGACACATCCTCATAATCTTTTTACTACTCTTCCTCTCACCTTACCCGCAGCCATTGGGCTCAGAGGGATGTGCTGTGGGGCACCCCACCAGCTTTGCCTACCTGCAGTGCCCAGCAGCAGCCGGCTGTTTGCTTTTCTTCTTCATCTATGTCTCTCAGCTTTTCTTTGAATTTATAAATCCTGTGGTTTGTCCTTTATTGCTTACCAGAGGGAGATAACAAGAATAAACCCTTCTGCTCCAACAGTGATAAGGGCATGAGAAGGAGAGATGGCATCTTCCATCTTCCTTCAAGTCAACCAAAGTTGGCCTGAGAGAATGCCACGTGCATGAGGTGGTGGATTAAGGGGGCATATTGGCCAATGTAGGGAGTGAACATGGTGCCAGGACGGTTTGCTTCATCCTCCTGGCAAGCCAACAGCAAAAAGTTTGCAGGAGAAAATTACCGTCCACAACAATTCATATACATTTCTATACAGAACATCTGTCTCTCAGTGGGAAGTGATAAATCGTTCGAGAACATGGGTAGCCAAAAGATCCTGGCCCTGCAAGCTGCGTATCAGAATCTCCTGTAAGCTTTGGGAGCAGTTTGGAGGCAGCATCTCTCCCAGGGTCCCAGCACTTCATTTTTGCAGGATGAGGTTATACTGGGCAAGTTGATGATGGCAGCCTTAGCAGCACATGCTGGTTTGCTTTTTCCCACCGTGGCAAATTCAAATAACCCCCTCAGCACTCTCTGCCCCATGAGGGGGACCCGTCCCCTGCCTGAGGACTGTTCTTGGCCCATGAGACAATGCAGGTCAAGAGTTAAAGTGTGACTACTCCTAGACAGAACTCTGAGCACAAAAATCTCAACTTTGGCTAAATATAGCTTGCTTACAAGGAGATGTTCAACATACAGAAATCAAAGTGATTATAGAGCCTTCGTTGGTCCAGATCATTAGACTGAAGTTCCTTCTCAAGAAAGGTTTTTTTCCCTGTACTCAAAAAATGAAATGACAACATTAGCCGATGTCATTGTCTATTTACACTTCAATTTCTCTAATTGAAGACATTCTTGTAAAGGTCTGTCCTGACCACTGCTCTGGAGATGAGGTGGCTGGGAGCAGCCTATATGGTGACTAGAGCATAAAAAGGGTCAGGATTCACATCCTCTTAGTCAAGGAGGCATCTGACATGGTCTCCCACATCTTAGCTTGGGATGCTTATTACCTGAGCATTGTTACCACCAGCACCAATGATTCTGTGAATCTAGGCTGTCATTTCCCACGCTATTCAATGATCCTAAACCAAGTTCTCAGGCAAAACATTTCCTTCGTTACAGTAAAACACTGAAAATACTTATTTTATCTCCGTATCCCTTCTTCTTGGAGTTGGGGTTTTCTTTTTGTTAAGGTGCAACGGAAGAAACTATATTGGCACAATCTTGTTCTGCACTACCAGGCAGCAGATTCAAACCTTGGGGTTTTATTACCATGAGAGTGGGGGAATGGAGCTCACTGACAGCCCCCCAGGGCTCCCCACAGTGAGACTCTTTGGCAATACGTACAGCTGAATGCCAGGCATATCGGTTAACGTGGATCTTGCTACAAAGGGTGGTTTTTGTTTCCTGAAAAAGTCTTGCATTTTTCTTACTCAGAGTCTATGCACACTCTTTTTCACATCATTTCAAAATACGCTCTTGTTCAAAACCCATTGTCAAAAGCATAAAGAAACAAAATTATTTTTCCTTAAATATAGTATATCTTATTTTTCTTATGAACTTACTTTGCAGTGGTTTTCTACAGATAATGCTGTACATGGTACAGTATATGTTGGCAGTGTTATTGAAAAGCCAAGCGCAGGGGAAGAAAAAATATCAGGTTTATAACATTATCTTTAGGAGCCTCCAAATAAAAATGTAAATGGGTGTTTTCATAAAGCTTTCAAGTTCTCACCACCCAATACTAATTAAAGCTTTGTCTAAATTCACTCATCTTGTCGCAAGGACAGGAAAAGTATGGAAAAATTAAACATGCAAGCTTTGCTGACATGCATGTGACCTTTTAATTTTGCATATTTTTGCTATCTTTGTTTTGAACGGGAATTTGAACAAGAATTTTGCAGGGACAGTTAATGCTGTCCTATTAAGAGAGGTCTTTTATATATGTGTGTGTATATATACACAGGCACATATATGTGTGTGTATTACTGTACTAGACCTAGCAGTACCTGCACCTGAAATACAAAATTCAGACAGGGAGCTGTGCTAATACACACACAGACACGTTCATCCTCCACCCCAGAGCCTTACAATGCAGTTTAAAATAAGATGGAAGCATGAGGAATAACAATTATTGGGAGGAATGAGGGAAGAAGACAGGATATCACAGATAACCACTGCGATACACGAGCCATTGTAGGTTTAGCTTTAAGCCCTTCTTTTAATTTCCTATGCAGCGACCACCTGGCTGGGTCCATATTTCTGGCTGCTTCTGATACGAGGAGGAGGATCTTGCTCTGCTGGGTGTTGGACAGATTTGTTCAGTGGGACATTTCCAAAGTGGGATGTTTCCAAAGTCAGCCCCAAAAAACACGTGTCTTTCTGAGAGCCAGGCTGCCTTTTTAACTCAGGGCAGCACCGGGGTGTAGCGGTTTCCTCGTTATTTGAGGTTTCTCTCTCCTGTCAGTCGGGGTTGCTTCTGACTCAAGGAACTGATGCGCTCTGCGCTGCGAGAGGCAAGGTGATGTTCTCATTAAAGGAACCATCAATCCCTGGGGAACATCCCGGCCTTCAAGACACTCAATTTGTTATTTGAACTGTTTTCTTCAGAGATGCTACTGGAGAGCGTGGAGGAAAGGTTTGACATACAGTACCTACACTGACACATCGGGCAGGACCACAGGAATACGTCATTTATGAATCACTGTATTAACTCATTACAGCTCTACAGAGAATACAACTTGTGAAAAACATTCTTAAAACATTACCTGAGGTACTGCATAGGACATCAATTAATCATTAGTAATCCACTAATAACAGGCGACTTTTACAGTTTAATAGAGTTCTGTTATGAACTTAGATGAAAGATTCTTTCAGGGGGTTATAGGAACTATAGATTTTATACGTGGATGTATGTTTTGATTTCTCACTGCCTTGGCTATTGTATAATAGCATGCATATGGAAAAATTGCTGGAAAGCTCTGTTAAATCACACTGGCAGTGATACACAGTTTGGACAGTTGCAGGTGACTACATGGCTGGAGAATCAGACCCTCTTCTGTGAAGACAGTGGTGAAAGACCAGGCTCCAAAGCCTAAGTTTGACAGTGACAGAAATAGCTTTGTAGCAATTCATTAAATAATAGTGCATTTCTTCTATATAGCACTTACTGTAGTGGCTTCTGCATGTGTCTTTTTAGCAGTCGTCTTTGTTACCAAGTCTCAACAGATCATGCAAAAAAACGAATTGTGACTTGGCAGTCACAACATGAGTCTGCTGCACATTTAAACAGACTGGTGAAAGAGAATTTTTTAACAGCTAAATCCAAGCACCTAGCAAACAGAATGGTTTGCAAGGAGATTGGTTTATTTCACCTGGCAGTTTTATTAAACTTTAATCACCTTCTCAATGTGTGCATTGTCTAGTACCCGCTGTTCCTACAGCTGCAATCAGGGACTTTTAAAAAAGATGAATACTTATTTTTCTGATTCTCAAGCACAGTGCAGTTCTGCTGTCTTTCATTATTAACTGTAAACCAGAGACAGAAATTGGTGAGATAAAATGAGGCAATAAAACAAAATTAAAGTGCTGTCAACACAAGATTTGTCGGGATTTTAATGAGCTTTGCAATAAAGAGTGCTGATTATAGGTAATATTTCACAATGCCATTCATCACTCAGCAAAATAATGTACTTTTAGGAGACAACTGTAAGTATGTTCTGAAATGATGGAGGTACTTACAGACAAGATTGATGGGTACTCTGAGCAGGTGCCATTGCCGCTGTGCTCCAATTAAAAGCTATGTGCATTGTACAAGGTTAAAATTGTCTCTTACTCTCTGTTTGCTTTAGAGAAAGCTTAAATAACAGTAAGAACACCCAAATCAGCTCAAACTGTCTCCTGCTAGCAATTCCTATGGTTTTATGCACATCCCATGTTTCCCTCATTTCCCTCTGATCTCCACCTCATCGCCTCAGCATGTGCAGCTGAGGCATGTTAGCCAAAGACGTGCGATAATGCTACTGCCCTGTCTGGCTACTGTGGACCAGATGCCCGTTTGCAGCCAGGCCTCCAGGCATGCACGATGCAATGTTTAAATTTCTGGGACGGGGACCATAGTGAGACACTTTAATTGCTCTGTCACTGCCCTGGGTACCAAGGAAATTTGCCCTCCAGTTGTTTTCTAGGAACGTAAAACACCTGAAGAAATTACTGAAGAACTTAAAGGCAGATTTTCCATCTGGGTCAGATCTTTCATCTACCTTCAATCCTTTTTTCTCAACTATAATTCTAGTTCTTTCTGTAGGTTACTTAACTTCACAGTTGTACAGATGAGAAAATGAGGTCAGTCAGGCCTGCTGTCATCTTCTACTTATTTGCATTGGGATAACTTAAGGTAGTTGCTAAACCTGTAAAAGCAAGAGAGGAATGAGGATCTATCAGCACAATGACTCACACCTGGTGGGTGTGCACAAGCAATGTCAGAAGTGTCTTGCCTGGTGGGGAATCTGCTTGGAAACTGATCCTTTCTGTCCACAAAGAGCTGTGTAGAAATGACAGTCTGAATAACAAAGAAGCTGACTTTAATGTGGACACAGGTACTTAGATATACAAAAGCTGGAAAGCATTTCAATTGCACATACACCTTTAAGCTACTAGATTTTGGCTGAAATCACACATAAAATATTAGTTGGCTTTTTTTGTTAGCAGAAGTTGAGAAGATTACATCAAAGCTAATCAAAAAGACAGTTTTAGAGCTGCAAGCTATGATATGTCTGTCCAAGTCACAGAACCATAGAATAGCTTGGGTTGGAAGGGTCCTCTAAAGGTCATCTAGCCCAACCCCCCTGCAATGAGCAGGGACATCTTGAACTAAGTCACTTTGCTCAGAGCCCCATCCAGCCTGGCCTTGAACACTTCCAGGGATGGGGCATCTACCACCTCTCTGGGCAACCCGTGCCAGTGGTTCACCACCCTCATTGTGAAAAATTTCTTCTTTAGATCTAGTCTAAACCTACCCTCTTTTAGTTTAAAAGCATGAGGTTCACATAAGCCCACTTCTCAAGATTTTCCAGGTCCCTCTGGATGGCATCCCATCCTGCACTCAGCTTGATGTTGTGTGCAAACTTGCTGAGGGTGCACTCAATCC
>NW_010542349.1:0-2718 GCF_000687285.1 Phaethon lepturus | reverse complement strand
CCCGGTGTTGCAGACATTGGGACTGAATGGTGGGTGTCTTCTGGACCTTTACCAGAGCGAGAGGAAGCCTTCTGCTCTCTGTGGAAGGTAAAGACCAGGGGTAACGCATGGGTAGTAACGAGTGGAGAGCATTTGATGAGCGCTGGTGTGGGACAGGTTTGAGGGAAGATGGGGCAGCACGGGGAATTCGGCCAGGCGCTGGCCACAGCCGCCGTCAGGACACGTGGTACCATGTCCGCAGTGAGCTGTAACTGAGGCTCCTGCCCGCGCCCTGCCTGCAGTCCCTGTTCAGTGCCCCAGGACCAGAGCCCTCGGGTGCTGCTGGCGCGGTGTGGGCAGAGCCTCTGGGCTTTCCCGTCCTCCTCTTCGTCTCGCAAAGCCTTTTGTTCTCTTCCTCCTCCACCCTCTCATCTCCTTCCCGCTCACTTGCCTTGTGGTGGTGTGCTCTCTGCAGTGCTTTTTCCTCATGCTCTTTTGTCCTACCTATCACAATCAATTGTTTCTATTTTCTCTTTTATTCCCTGCCCTTTTTTTTTGTAATAGCACTGATTTTGGCGGTTCTCCAGCGCTGTGCTTACCTGTCCTGAGGGCGTAGCTTTCTGTCACCAGCTATTCCTGACACGTTTTTGTAGAGCTGGCCTCCAGGTCGCTTAAAAACTCGACTTACTGCATCTCCTTTGTGTCTCAGTACCTGCTGTCTGACAAACATCATGTGTAATTTACACCAAATTCTCCACTCTTGGAACACCCCTTTCCTTCCACAGCCAGCAGCCAGCAAGGAGAGCGAGAAGGAGTTGTGAAGAGCAACAGAAAGTACCCCCTGCCTTACCCTGCGGCAGGTGGGTATTTTTTCTTTAATACGTAAAGTGTCCATGAGAGTTGTGAGCTATATAGCCAGCCCTTCCCCTGTTCCTTTTGAAGTGCGTTTACTGTTGCTTTACATAAAACTTATTTTCATACTTGATTTTTAGTAATCAGTCCAACTCTAGGAGAAAGGTTTCGCTATTTCATGGAATATGAAGTTCAGGTAGCATGTTTACATGCATCTGCACATGCGAAAAAAAGGGCCAAAGCCAACAATTTTACTTACATTATAATTGTGACGCAGTAGAGAGGAAAAAGAGAAGAGCAGTGTTTGTTCTGTCTTGCACATTTAAGGAAAAATGCAAGTTAATTTTCTGACAGCCTAATGTTTTAATGATTGTTCTTTGGTTTTCACTTCAAAAAAGACAGACTTAAGCTTTAAAAGAAAGATGTCAAAGGGACGGGGGTATCTAACTGCCCGCTGACAGGAGAGGTGTGGGACATGGCAGTGCCCTGTTGTGGGTGGCCGTGGCACACCAGGCTTCAGGGGTGGTTGCTGGTCTGTGGATGCTTTTAGGCTTGAGGTCCGTGTCTTGTCCTTGCTCATAGGTGCATGCTGCTACCATTAATTCCTGTTGAACTACTGGAAGTAGTCTTGCAAAATTCCATTGCCATTGATAACTTGTTAAATGTGGTAGTGTCAAGCTGCGGGAGACTTTGTAGTTGCCTAATTGCAGCACGGGCAGCATGGCGAGATGCGGTGAGGAGCTGTATTTCAGTGACCCTTGGACAGCTGGCCTCGTCCTGTGCTGGTGCGTGATTGCACATTAATTACCGCTTTGTTCAGCGTACCGCTGCTTACAGCAGCGTCTGTCAGCTCCGGCTCCGTCAGTGCAGCAAATAATAATCAGATGCTGACACTTCTTGGCTTGGTTGGGTGTGCAGACCAACTGTTCACTCTGGATTCTTCTTGCTCCCGTCTCAGGAGTACAATTTATTACATTAAATACCTGGTTTGCTCCGTAAGGTGTACCTGCTGCCACAGGTCTGCTTCCGTGGGCTCCGGCGGCCCGAGCTCATGGGCTGTGGGGCACATGGGGGTGCCAGAACTGGGGTCACACGAGTGGCCATGCCCCAGGGCACCATGCGGCACCAGGAGTGATGCCTGGTGTTCCTCTGGAGACAGGGCGGCGGGACCGTGTGCCATGGGGGCTGTTGCGGTGCAGGAGCACGTGCCTGTGCCCCGCAGGGCTCGGCCGGCGCATGTGCATCAGCCTGGCTGTGACCGCGGCTCCCAACACCCATTTCTGCCGTCGGTCCTAGGAGGACTGTGTTGACTGCAGTGGGGCTGGTTGTTGTTTTTTAAAGGTGTGTTTTGTTGGAAATAACTGTCTTGTCAAAAGCTGAAGCCATTGGCTTCACCGAGTTCCCTGTTATGGAAAACAGGTGGAATTTTTTCTTAAAAATGTTAAAGGTTTCCTGATTCCCGCCCCCCCCGAAGAGACATTCTTCAGCTTTTTTTACTTTCTGAAGTTCTTGGTGGACAGGGAAAGTATTTTCTGCTTTACTCGAGTATGTTAGTGGTTTTGTCCTTTTGGTCACAGCAGTGATGCTGGCTGGAAGAGGGATGCCTGCTGGCCTGGTGCGTCCCGTTACTGGAAGCTCTAAGCATTTTTATTTCCTTTCCTATGTCTTGTGAACTTTTTCATTTCCCTTTTGTTTCTTTTTTTAAACAACCCCCTAAGGTCACTCTCTGTTGCGCCATTTCCTCGTCCTGTGCTGACTTGCTGGACTGCGTCTCGTGCCTGGCGCTGGGATTAGCTGGACCTTTAGCAGCTGGGCACAGACGAAAGGCGCATCCTTCACCTCACAGCAGAGGATGCCTCGAGCGGCGGCCACTGGCAGGGTGTACGG
>NW_010542348.1:0-5891 GCF_000687285.1 Phaethon lepturus | reverse complement strand
TGTCTAAGCCACAAGTCGCCAGTTTCTCTAGAAGGCTGCCCTGTGGCAGCAACATACCATCAGCAGTACCAGTATTACAACAGGCTTTTTTTTTTTATACTGTTTGTAAACCTTAGAATATAATCTTTTTTTCATACAAAAAGCTACCATATTGAATTTTCAAGATATGCAGTATTACAGCACTAGATTGGATACACCTGACATCCTTCATGTAAAGCACTTTTAAGAGATGTAAGCATAAATTCATCTTGTAATACTTTGTGTTAATTAGAACATACATTATAGACTTAAAGAACGGAAGTTTAACTGTTTAACCAAGTAACTACTGGAGATATTATAATGTTTCCCCAATTACTGGGGACAGAGGGGGAGACACTTTTCATGATTAGACTTCCAGAGACTGTCATGTTATTCCAGTTATGCTCTGGTTGAAAAAAGAAAATTCCAAGGATAAATCTTTGCTACTATAGCTCCCACTCTTAAATCTATGGCAACTCATTACAGTCAGAATAAAAGATACCTGATCTAGGTGAATTATTGCTTACTTAGGTATCCTGGTAAAACTGCATTTTTTAGTAGCACATAAATTACAAACGTATTTTTTAAAAATTGTACATAGCCACATGTAAATCACATGTGTTTGGTTTGGTTTTAAATGCAGTTCAATAGTAAAATTGTAAGTATCACGTGCATTTACTCTGCATTTCCCAGAAATCAACATTAAAAAGATAGTTAATTGTGAAATTTATACATGATTGTTAGTAACATTTAGCAATAGCATTTCTACATTTCTTCAACATTTCTGATATCAGTAGAGTTATAAATCTGATACATAAATCCTTTAGATGTTTATGGGGTCAGGAAACTGAAGTTCTTTAATGAGCAAATACAGATACATTAAGAATAAAGACCTTTTTTTTTTCCCCATGTGTAACACTAGATATTACCAAAAATGTTTTCCCTCCTTACTAAGCAATAAAACCTTGGTGATAAGGCAAGATAAGTGAGCAAACAAGTGACAAGTTCCATTTACTCTAGAACCACTCCCCTTTACATCTCAACATAAGGCATCTTTGTCAAGCTTTGCACCTTTACCTACAGTCCTATAAACCATAGAATGGGTTGGGTTGGAAGAGACCTTTAAAGATCATCTCATCCAAAACCCCCATCATGGGCAGGGACACTTTCCACTACATTGAGTTGCTCAAAGCCTCATCCAGCCTGTCCTCAAACACTTCCAGGGATGGGGCATCCATGGATGCACAACCACAACACAGTGCTACATTTTATAAATCCTAATCAGTTTGCAAGTGCTGTAAGTTGTAGCTATGAAAACCCCAACTATTAGAATACCTACTTGGCAAAAGAGAAAATACTACTGAACTCTACAGAAATACCTAGAAGTATAATTACCAGATTATTTCCCACTGTGGCTCCCTCACCACTGGGCTCCTGGAAAGCGCTATCGAGCCTCAAAGGCATAACTGACCATCTTACCGCAATCAACTTTCATACTCGACTACAGAAAGTATTTAATTGGTAATTCTTTTCCCCACATTTGGGTGTCAATCTACATCTCCCAACATGACATTTCATTAAGAAATTTCCAGCCAACTACACTCCCATCTCAATCACAGTAATATAGAGCTTTTTCACACCTTGCTAAATCCTATATGCAATCTCCATCGCAATTACAGGAATTGCTTATGTAGAAGATTAATGCTAGTGGCTAGGATATAGTATCCTTTAATGCAATTAAGTGTGGGGAAACAAAAAGTACAATTAGGTAGTCTCATGAATCTGAGACTGACAATTGTATATGATATATTATAATCAACTCCAGCATACACTACTCACTTCCCAAATTGATTATGTTTTGTCTATATTCAGCATTTAAACTTATCTGCTCTTTCTTTTAATCTGTAGTGGGAAGGCACAGGAGAGAACCAGAGTCACTACAGGCTGCTTCACTACGGAGTTCTGCAACATTTTTTAAACTGGATTTTCCCCTCTTCTGTTCACATACAGCGATGAGATGTAGTCTCTCTCAAGAGAAGCCTTAAAAATTTGGGAATCCTGTTCTTATTCTCGACATTCAAAACTGCCATTCAAGAGCTCTTGAATGTCACAGAGCAGCAGGTTGCTTGGGTTTTGAGATGCACTTCAATACAAAACTACTTTACCTTTACTGTAAAACAATTCTGGTATTTGCAGAAGGGGATAAACAGGCCATTATGTTTTCACACACTGACATCATTAGGTAGGTGTTAGAAATCTTAGAAAGTGGCTTCATCCTCACATCAGGATGCAAGATCCCTACATTATGTATACCAAAAAGCTGGCATAGTAAGTTGGTCCAAATGCAAAAGCCATTTTGTTTTATTCCAAAAAGGTTTTAGTGTAACTACATTCATCATAGTACCTCAGTATCCTTCTGCAATATAACTGATGTAACTATAAATTTTCACAGTTTATTCTCTCTCATATCTGGAATACAGCTGTATGTGCAGCCCGCTATTTTTAGTTTCTTTATTTGAACATATATGCTGTTTTGCATCTTATTACAGAAGAAAGATCAAGCAAGAAGTGGACTTGGCAGCTGATCTAGAAAGTGATAAGACTGTAGTACTCTTTAATGAAAATTCATTTCAGTCCTACGCTACACTAGGAAATAAAATTTCCAGACCATATTAACTTGAAGGTTAGCTCTTCTTGATTAATTAGAATGATCCTGTTACTGAAGAGGGCAGTTTTTATGTACAAGTTTTAAACTATCTCAGGTCCATAACATTTTACGTCTTGAAGATAAGGCCAAAAGCCTGAACCTAATCTCTCACAAACTAAGTAGAAACTTTTAGAAAAGACGTAAAATGACTGAAAGCTAGGCAAAGTTGTTTGCATTTCTCAAGAAATGTGTTCCTTAATTCTGGATTAAAGCCGAGGATGTGAGACAAAAGAAGTAGCACTGCACGTTATATCAAACATCCAAGCCGCTAGTTCACATCCTCAAATCTTTTAACCAGTTATCAGGCAGATGATTAAACTGAAGCAAAAATTATTCCTTGTAGGACTCCTTATAGAAAAGATGAGGTGGTGGCATACTGTGTCACTAGACGCTGAATATGCTTCTTCAGGACACTCTGAACCAAAGTGTATTGATCTCCTGTCAGAGAGAAGCATAACATTTCTTGCCTACGAGAATGCCACACTGTCACTGAGAACAAGAGGAGACACCCACTCACCACCCATCAGCAGGCACCCTATACTGCTTCCCAAGGCACATTCTGCCATAATGTTGACTTTTAAAAAGGTCTAGACAAAAATTTACATAAATTAGATGAACTTCCCATCGATTTCTGGTGTACTATGAACTCCTCCAGTAATGTCAAATGAATGACAGTTGGCTGGAATCAAGAATACCTGGAGAAAAAACAGAGTTTTGCAGTGTTGCATCCAGGATGAAAAACACAAATTTCCTCCACAGAAGACTCACTGTGCTACTTTCAATTATCAGTAGTCCAAGCTGTTCATAACTTCTGCAGGCCTACTACTCAAAAAATACTCATAAAGGGTGTTCATCAGACGATCTGCTGGAATCACTGTGCAAAAAAACTGCTCTTGGAATCTGCTTTCATAGCTGGGAAACCCTGGCATTTTACATTTTTCTTAGTTTTGGGGCTTCACAATACTTGCTGTCCTCTCTTCTCTTCACTACAACTTCCTCACCTTGTCTTCAAGATGACTCCTGAACTCTCCACAGGCTGCTGCTTACTCCTCCTTGCTCCTTCATGGTTTTTAGGTACACTACTGGGAAAACAAAGCTCCTAAAACCAGCAGACTGCCCAGATTATCAACTCAGTTGTCTGTAAAGAGAGGTAAGAACTGAGTGAAACTCTGGTTCTCCTTTTAAGTATGGGAGCCTGTATTCAAGTGATTCAGAACTGGTTAGCAGTTGCCTCTTCTCCGTAACTTTCACAGCATTAGCATCTCCACTAAAATACTCAGAACTGTTTCAAAGCTTAATAGTAAAACCTAAATAGCCAGACAATATTGTTCTATCTTCAGAAAACAAAGAGAGACAAAAAACTTAAAAGCAGCTTTTCTAAATACCAATTCAAAACAAACCTCAGAGGAGACAATCCCAATGCTCCTTCTAAGACAAACACTAAGAAATGCTAATATTACACTTTTACTAAGAAACAAGATAACTTCCTCCCCAGTCTGTATAGTAATTAACTGTAAGGCTCTACAGTAAGAAGGACAAAAATTACATTCTAATACTGAAAATACATTCCGCATTGCATGAAGTGTTGACCCATTTTATGTGGGGAAGAATACCTGCTATCCCTTTACAGACATCTCCATGTTGCCTAACCCCAACTTTCATGAGCTGTCATTTGGGCCAAAATAATCTGAACAAGTCAAATACATGAGGTCAAAAGCCACCAGACCAAGCGTGAAGAGCATTGTAACAGGAATCCATGGCTGAAGAGAGGTTGCATCAACTTCACTAGACCATGTCTGGAGTACGGTTAGAACTGCAGAGACGTCAAAAAGTATCCTGTAAGAGTTCTCCTGACTCAGAAAAAGAACTTTAAATAAAACATAAAAACATCAGAATAGAGGCTTAGTCCTCAAAGCCTTTCATTGAAATATTCTGCTTTTACCTGCTAGAAGAAAGACGTGAAATAACTGACAATAAACCCCACAATGTCAAGAGCAGCAATACCACCACAATTTGAATTTTCTTTTCATCTTTTATCAGAAACACCAAGTACATTTCTACAGGTGTTTCATAAAGGAACATTAGACAGACTGCCTCACTAACTTTCTCATCATCTTACTTGCTTCAATTGTCAGTAACAAAATATACCTAACTGTAAGCAACAAACAAACGGTTTACAAATATATACAGCTACAACTTTGTTTTTCAGTTAGTTGAGCTGCTGAAAACTGATGCAGTTCCAGCTTTGCCTCTGCGAAAGTAAGGAATAAATGATATATTGTTCTACTCTTTTATAACGGATTTAGTTTGCAAAATTTTTGAGTGCTATTTTAGAACATCTATGCAATTTTATGAATTTTCATAAAATAACGTTTCTCACAATTGATATTGTTAAGCTTCTTCAGTATAACTGCTCACATGCCTCTGCCACTTTTCATTCACTTAATCACAACTTTATCTGTATTTTGATCAATTACTATTTTTCACTGAGCGAGACAACCAAAATCCTATGGCCTACAACATCACCAACAGGTTTTCCTATGTAAAGAACCAATAATGCAGAGTAGATCTTATGGTCTCATGATAAATACTATGATCTTTATGTTTATTGTATATAAAGAAAATTTTAAGTTAAATATAATTTTACATGGTTTATAGTTATGAAATCTCCATAGATGAAAAAACATGGGAACTGGGGCACTAATTTCTATCAAGGATAGCTAAATGTTAACCTTGCTTTGACTGCTGGTATTATTTCTCCAGAAGTAGTTCAAAGACTGCCCACCAAAGATAAAGACCCTGCAACCTTTTCCTGAATATTTTCAATATAATTGAAGAAGAGCTTTCCCTATACATAATTAGATTTGAAAATGTAAATGTCTTTTGTTTGAATAAACAACATCAGGAGTTCAACACTCCAAGATGAGTATATTTGCAATTATATTACAGTTCAAAAACAAATGAAAAACTGTCCCCTGAAAAATCAAGGCTTAAAATAGACCAAAAGTACATCATGTGCTTTTGTTTTATCTGACATTGTTGCATGTCTGGACTGAGATTGTTAGCTTCTCTGTGTCAAGATCTAGATGAAAATTATCTGTATAAAGGGAGTAAAATGTCAAATTCTGAATTATCTAACAGAATCACAGAATCACTAAGGTTGGAA
>NW_010542347.1:0-6756 GCF_000687285.1 Phaethon lepturus | reverse complement strand
TTATTATTATTGTTGTTATTATTATTATTATCATCATTATTATCCCTGTCCTATTAAACTGTCTGTTGGAGAATGGATGAGGGAACGTGGTCATGGCTCCATGGAGGAGCCTTGTGATTCAATCTTGACATAAGTTAGCCAGACTAGGCCGCGGTGGAAAATTTCGAGTTATGCTGGCAAGGGAGAAAAGAAGGTCGTACTGACCTTGCACTGTGCAGGTAAACAGCTAAGAAGAAGTAAGGAAAACAGGATGGAACCCGAACCACGTAGCAGTAACCGCAAGTAGGAGGAGTATGATAATGTAATCTTTAGAGCTAAGCCAATGATTGTAAGACAAGTATGCATAAGGTAGAATTCAGTGTATAAATATGTGTAGGGTTTTGCAATAAAGTTGAAGCTTGCTTTATCACTCACATTGAGTCGACTGCTTGTCTTCCCTCGCTCGTCGCAACTGTCTTCATCTCAATCCACAAGTTTTGCCCTTTTCTTTTCCTGATTGTCTCCCCTATCCCTCTGCAGGGGGGTGAGTGAATGGTTGTATGGTTGTTTTGGCTAACTGCTGGGTTAAACCACAACAATGGCCAGGCCTGAATATTGGTGATGAATGGAAGTGAATCCAGTTGGTGGCTGGTCACAAATTATGTTCTTCAGATCTCAGTTTTGGGGCCAGTTCTATTTAAATTCTTTATCAATGATATGGTGATCGAGTGCTCCCTCAGTAAGTTTGCAGACAACACCAAGTTGGGTGGGAGTGTTGATCTGCTGGAGGGGACAGGCTGGATCAATGGGCTGAGGTCAACTGTATGAGGTTCAATAAGGCCAAGTGCCGGGTCCTGCCCTTGGGTCACAACAACCCCATGCAACGCTACAGGCTTGGGGAAGAGTGGCTGGAGAGCTGCCCAGCAGAAAAGAACCTGGGGGTGTTGATTGACAGCCAGCTGAACATGAGCCAGCAGTGTGCCCAGGTGGCCAAGAAGGTCAACAGCATCTTGGCCTGTATCAGAACTAGTGTGGCCAGCAGGAACAGGGAGGTGATTGTGCCCCTGTACTCGGCACTGGTGAGGCCGCAGCTTGAATCCTGTGTTCAGTTCTGGGCCCCTCACTACAAGAACGATGTTGAGCTGCTAGAGTGTGTCCAGAGAAGGGCAACAAAGCTGGAGTTACTTTCTATATCTCTTATCATCTTTTTCAACCTCTTTGAAATTTATTATTTATTCATGCTTTATAACTAATTTATTTTTGTATGTATCAAAAAAAATATTTGTTGACTCTCAATAATTTGGTCAACGATAAACTTATTTGAAAAATATATTTAATTATCATAGAAAATGTTTTCAGTAAGAGCAATGAAGGTTCTCTAAATGGTTTCTATATTCACTGTTGAAAAACTACTCAGATTTATAAATTATAAATTCAGTTCTTGGACATACTTAAGTTACTGGTACATATGAGAAAAATGACATGCAGATTTGCTGCTAATTATTCTTAAGGGTTGATAGCTGTTTTATAGAAATTCTTTTCTTAAATACATGTACTCAGTTACATTCTGTCTTCAGGCATAACTAAATAACTTTGACTAGCCAGTGACTGTAGTAAAAGGAGATATATAAAAGAGAGCAAAGAAAGTGTCTAGTCCTCAGCAACCAGAAAGCAAAATAAGCTATGGAAAGACATATGATAAATTATTTGCATTCTGACTTTCAGATCTTTGAGAATAAAAGGTTTTGTTTTCTGAAAAGCAGAGTTTTTCAGCTGTATTTACATGAACTATGTTGACAACAAGTGATCATCTGGGTTATTCACTTCGTGTTGTTTAATGTCATGTTGTATCATACAGTAATGGGGCAGTCTAATCATAATAGAAGGTGATGTTAAACTGCTTACAAGAGAACTCTTAGAAATACACTAAGACAGTGGAACTAGCATGAATATGGAACAGAAAATTACTCAGACGTGGAGAAAGAATATGCACTATTTCCACAGGGTATTAGTTCAGTTCTCATTTTAAATGTCTCCATTTTATCCATTCTTGCAGCTTCAGTTGTACTCACTGGTTACAAATGTTTGAAGACTTGCAACAAGAGCTTACAAAAAGCAGGCTTCCCAACAATAAGTATGTATTACACTGCTTCCACTGGGACTGGGAATGAAAGCATTATGACCATTCGGTACTCACAAAAGCCTTTGCAATATTGAGACTTCAAATATTGAGACCAGATATTCTTGTGCAATCTTCTAATCAAGAGACAGAAAAATTTCTCGAACCAACAGTAAAAATCTTTACATTTATTTCTATCCATTCCCTCCTGTAGAACTCAAAATACAAAAGGAATTATCTTTCACACATTCAGTTAGTATTTTTAGGAAACCATAATCTACTTGCAGATATCATGTTAGCCTAAAAATGGGTTATACATGTCAAGTTAATTATTCATTGTAAACTACCCACTTACCTCTGCAGTTAGCAAAACCAATATCTAACTAGGAGGACATGCTTTTCTAAACACATCAACAGTTCACAGACACAAACCCTAGAGTTTATGCTCACCTCTAATCAGAAGTCATTAAAGCTAAGTCAAAAAAGGTAATTGAGATTGGCAAAATTATAGATTTCATTATCAGTATGATATTATTATAGGTGATTTTTATCTTAATTGGTTTTGAAAATTAATTGGGTGGTAACAAAAACTGGCAAAAAGCATTTAATTTAAAGCAGGCAATTAAAAGTCACAGAAGACTTGTGGCTGATAATATTAACCAATGTTTAAAAAATGTTCAGAACCTGAATCATTTTGTAATATATAGGTGAATCATTATCTTCTTCTAGTACCAAGTCTAATGCACACTGTCAATAGTTGATCTGATGTTCATCTTCATTACTAAGTTCCCTATTGAAAATTTTATTCTTTTTTTGTAAGTTTGGTGCACTATTTCACTTCATAGCTATCTATTAAAAAAAAAAAAAGCATTCAGTATTTTGTCTATGACATAGTATTATTTTCACATCAAATCTCGTAAACCATTTAAAAACTTTCAGTTCTTTCCCGAGTTTGACATTTTGGGGGAAGGTTTTTCAGAATACCAATGAAGGAGTGATTTCCTTTATTTTGTAAGCTATTGCATATATAACAGGCTTTGTATTACTCATTTTGGAAATCTAGCTTGTTGCCAGCTTTATGTATCTGCAGTGTTGTATATTATCTAAATATGATTGTCGTTACTGGTTTTTGAACTCTGAGGTTATTATTATCAGTAAGTATTCAGTTGCCATATTGCTGATAGTAGTACAGGAGCTACAGCACTGACCATATTAGGTCTAACAAAGGTAATACTGAGTAGTCTGCAATAAAGTAGTATTCAAACCTAAGTAAGCAGAACCTTCTCAGAAGAATGGCAAAATAGTACACACTACTTTTTCTCTCTCAATTTATTGAATGTCCCCTAGCACAGCTATAATCACTGACTACCTGAATAGAAAATACTGTCCTGCAGTCATATGCATTGGTATCCATAGCAAACATGAAAATGTATACATATTGCCTGAGTTAGAATAGATGAAGTTTAGATGCGTGTAAGCAATAGAAAAATCAGACCGCTATGTTTTCCGCATTATATCAAAAGCTCTCTAGGTACCTACTTGGACAGTAGTTAAGGAAAGCTTGCTCACAGGATCCAGTTTTACAGAATTAGAGAATTGGAACAGGCTGCCCAGAGAGGTGGTGGAGTCACTATCACTGGAAGTATTCAAACAACATGTGGATGTAGCACTTCAGGACAAGTTTTAGTGGGCATGGTGGTGTTGGGTTGATGGTTAGACTTGGTGATCTTAAAGGTCTTTTCCAACCTTAATGATTCTGTGATTCTGTGAATTAATATGAACTGATGCAGGTTTTTCTCTCTCTAAGACTTTCCAGGATTTGATCTAGTGACTCTATGGGGAACCAAGAGCACTGGGCTAGTATAAAGTATAGCCATGGTCATTTTTTTCTTAGAAGTTCTGCAAGAAGAAGCAATGTCAAACTTTTTTTGTGTGTTTAGTGTGTTAGCCACTAACATACCCATATAAGAGGACAAAGCATGCCCTAGGCTCTTCGGAGTCTGAAGAAATTTGAATCCATGACATACATATCAAGAAGATTGCTTTAGTTCTCATGCTATGGAGATTCTTCAGTAGAGCTCTTATCCATCCCAGTAAAGCAAGGCCAAGGAGGTTTAGCCAAGGTGGCAAGAATCAATGGAGTTCAAAGGCAGCAAAAGAGGAAGCCAAAACATAGTTGGAAATCTCTGGTCTGGATAACTCTCCAAACCCCACACCCCCCAACCCCCACCAATTATTTATGTACTTCATGTTATGCTATGACAACATAAGCCTTGAAAATACAGGCTCATAATTGGTCACTGAAGGAATGCAACCTGGTGTTCAGAGTAGAACTGGTTTTAGGGCATAAGAAAGACTAGAAATAAAATGTATTCAGCATATATAAATCAAAAACACAAAGGAGTTAACAAAAAATATAAAAGACAGCTGCAGCCCATCAAGAATGGTAACAAGGGAAAAAGACAGAGACAAATTACTCTGCCTTTTCTCCCCTGGTTAAGGATGCCACCCCTACCTAATACCATTATTTACCTGCTGGATCCTCCCTTATATCTTACATGACTCTGCTTTTTGATTTGCCCTTCACCACATTTTGCTACTGTAAACTTAGCTTCCATAGGTAAAGGAATATCTCTTAGTGTATAATTTGATTATGTAAACCAGAATTTTAAAGAGAAGTATGTCTATGTGTTTCAAGCCCCAACCTTCCTACATCACGAGGTGATGGACAACATAGGAATGAGTCAGAGCAAACATCACAGAAACAGATAACTGCTGCATAAAGATGGACATTCCCAGTGAATGGAACATGTGTTTTTTCCAAATTACCTCTTTAGCCTTCTGTAGGTGTTGTTCTGGAGTCCCATAAAGCTATCATGAAAGGTAACTGACTCAGAAAAATAAGTGCAATGTCAGTAAACTCATGTTTGTATTAATGGATAAGCATCATCAAAATATTTAGAAATCCAAAAATGAAAAAGCCTGAAAGTACTGAACTTGGTTACATGGAAGTTTGCACTTACTCAGTGGACCTCCCAGTGGACTATCTTACAAAACAATACAGGGGAAAAAACAAACAAACCACCAAAATACCCACCAGATACAAAGACATCATTAATTTTCCCTCAGCGAGCAATCGTGAAGACCTTATTGCTATACTTCAAAATTATTTGGTTGTTCACTTTATTGCTTAGGGAAGCACTTTCAGAACTGAATAAATGGCTTTGATTTTGTCTTCAGTTGTAGAGTTTGTTCTAATTTATTTAAAGTTATTAAAAATCATATTGTATAATTATAACTGCAGTATTTCTGATCAAATTTTAAAATGTACAAACTTGTCCCTCAACAAAACAGTATTCTATAGACACAGTTTGCAAAGTTTATTCATATGCAAAGTATAAAAGAAGTCCTTTTTATCCTGGCTTCTGAAAGAAGAAAAAGAAATCCAAATCACAAGGAAAGAAAGAAAAAAATATATGTGAAAAAAAAAAGTTTTAAAAATGAAGATTTTATATTCATTAAAGTTTCTAAGTTTTGAGTTTAGAGCAGGTCTGAGAAATATGAGAATGGCTGAGCTTTTATGAATTCACTACGACTGTATTCAAGCCTCCACAGCCTTTCAATGAAATCTATGACAAACTCTTTATGTCTAAGGAAATTGAAAACCCTCTGAGATACCCTGAGAAGCCTAAAGATCTCATCAAAAGATATTGGTGTAGTATATAGAAGAGTCTGAAGAATTATGTGTTAAAGTTTTTGTTTTTGGTGGTGTTTTTTTGCTTGTTTGAGTTTTGGGGGTTTTATGTTTAGTTTTGTGGGGTTTTGTTGTCTGTGGGGTTTTTTTTTCCCTTTCCCCCAGAGATTGCAGCTTGCCTCTTTCTCTGTCAAATAAAGTTTGGGCTTGTCTGCTTTTGGGCTGGGCAATTAATGAGATTATTCCAGTTCATCTTGCTGCAAAATATTCTTCAAAAAGGTGATTTATCTCTTCTACATTCTTCCTGAGCAATATATGAACCTTTGTGGTAAATTCAGAATAACTGAGCTTATAGAAGAGGAAAACTCTCTCTAGAATGGCTCTGCTATTATTTGAATGCCTGAATGGAAATGGAAAAATATGTCAATAAATAAGAAAATATGTCACCTGAATTATTTACTTCTAGTTTATTTACTATCTTTCTGACTAATGACTGCCATTAAATTCTTTGATTTGCTAATTTTATTTTGCCCAAATGGCTGATTGCATTACTGTTTCGGTTTTGACTTCTTTTGCAACTGGCCTCGCAGCGAGGCATCCGGAACTGCTTTAAACCAGCACCATGGACAGAGCTCTCCAAGTAACACTTGGTTGCCATCCAGCAACTTCATGAGCAGTGAAACCAACAACGACTGGTTTCCTAACACCACCGTATTTCTCTTACTAGAAGGTGAAGTTACATTTCTCTACTCAGGCACCAGTTCTCAAGTAATCTGAAGAAGATAATGTTTTTGAGACTTCTCTGTCAAATCTGCCAATAGGTTTAAAATCAGGCACACACAAGCAACAGAGCACATAGGCAATGCAAGGCAATAGCGTGGTTGCTGGAGGTTTGTTTCCTTAGGAATCTTCAGAACTTCATTTTTAAAACTACAAAATGTTACCACTGCAATAAAAAAAAAAA
>NW_010542346.1:0-2087 GCF_000687285.1 Phaethon lepturus | reverse complement strand
ACCCCATCCCCCCCACGGGCGCTATAGGGGCCATAGGGGGCAGGGCCGAGCCCACGAGCGTCTCATGCTGCATATAAAAAAAGATCTGCGCCCTTATATACATATATACACGCATGGTACGTATAGGGACCCACGGGGGGGAGGGGGCGAAGGGGGCCGATCCTGAGCGATGCTGGACACGCCGGGAGGGTGGGGGTGGGTGGAGCGAGGTGTGAGTAACCTCGGAGTAAAGTGTGAGTAACCCCGGAGTAACACGCACCTAGCCCCAGCGTGACGCGTGACCTCGGTGGGAAGTGCCTGGAAGCCCAGAGTAGAGGGAGGGACCTCGGGGTGAGGCACGAGTAACCCCGCCGTAACGCATGAGTAATCCCGGAACAAAGCGTGACCTCGGCGTAAAGTGTCTGGAAGCCCAGAGAAGTCCGTGGCCACAGAGCAAAGTGTGAGCAAACCCAGAGTAAAGTGTGCGTAAACCCGGAGTGACGTGGCAGTAACCCCGGAGCGAAGCGTGACCTCGGTGTAAAGTGTTTGTAAGCCCAGAGTAGCGTGCAGCCTCAGGCTAAACTATCGGTAACCCTGGTGTTGACTTCAGAGTACTGAACGTGAGCCCAGGGGGTAAGTAGTAACCCCGGAGCAAGGGCTGAGCAACTCTGGAGGAAGGGCTACTCTACCCCCCCAAGCGGGTAACTCCTGCAGAGGAACTGAGCAACCTCCGTGTGACCCATACTAGCGGCCGAGTAACTTCCACGTAACAAACCTCAAGTAACTTCAAGTTGTCGGACTACAGCAAGGACTGAGTAATCTTGGAGTAACAGCTGCAAACCCCAGAAGATGGGTTGAGCAAGCCCTGGGAATGAAGTAACCTCATAGTAAAGGGTAAGTAATGCCATGGGGGTGTATCCCATGAGTATCCTCGAAGGAAGAGGGGAAGAGCAGGAAACACCGGACCTGAGGCTGAGTAACCTCTGAGTAAAGACGCTGCACAGGTCAACTGAGTAAGGAGTGTGAGGGGAAGGAGGAAGGGGGCCGAGGAGGGTCGTGGGTCTGAGTATGCAGGACAGGGGCCGTGTATCGTCTGAGTAAAGGCTGAGTAGCAAAGGCAGCGGCGCTGTGTAACCCCAACTCAAAACCGAAAGCCACCACATGGGGGTTGAACAGGGCCAGCCCACTAAGGCCTGAGTAACCTCTGAGTAACTGTTGAGTAAGGCCTAAGTCCCTTCCGAGTCCCAACCACACAAGCCCCGTGACAAGTGTGGAGCAAGTCAGCATTCAGATGTGAGTAACCTGTTAGTAAGGGCTGAGTAACCTCTGAGTAAGATGGGGCAGACCAAGATTTGCGTCACGCTGAAGTAGAGCTTTGAGGAAGGGAGAACCTGGGATTAAAGTGATTAAACAGGGAGAGCTGAGTAGCGGAAGGTGGCGAGTAAGGGCTGAGTAACCTCTGAGTAAGGGCCAAGTCACTGCTGCCCAAAGGCAGCAACGGAGGAACAAGCGCATAACTTCCAGGGAAGGGCTGAGTAGAGCTGCCATAAAGAGTGGGGGCAAGGCAAAGGAAAGGGGTGGAGAAGGAACCCCATGGAGTATCCTTGGAGTAAGATGTGAGTAGCAACAAAGTACCAAACAACCCCAAAGTAAGAGCTGAGGAAGCCCAAACTAAGGATGACCCTAGAGTAAGTTCTGAGTAGGAGCAAAGTACTGAAAAACACCAATGTAAGGGCTAAGTAAGCTCAGAGTAATGAGTAACCCCCATGAGTAATCTGGGGGGGAGGTGCAGCCTCCAGGTGAGTAGTGTGTGAGTAACCAAGAAGAAGGAGCTGAGTAACACCAGAGTACTGAGCGAGTAGGGGCTGAGTAGCTGTGAAGTAAGGCTGGAGTAGGGCAGGAGCAGCCGCAGAGCTGGGCCTCAGCTGCCTTGGAGTAAAGGGGGAGTTGGGCCTGAGTAACCCTGGAGTAAAGTGGGTGCAACCTCGGAGTAAGCTCCCCCCAACCCTGGGGACCCCCCAGGAGGGGAAGGCGGCCCCCGTAAAGCCCGAATAACCCCGGAGTAACACGTGAGTAACCTCAGAGTAAGCTCAGAAGGGCACCACCAC
>NW_010542345.1:0-12925 GCF_000687285.1 Phaethon lepturus | reverse complement strand
TTTTAAAAATATTTTTTAAATTAAAAAATAAACAATTAGCACTTCTGTTAGTACAAATAGCTTCACAGTAACTGGGACTAAAAGAGAAGGACTCCAGTCACTGTGCTTCTCTGCAGGGGACACTTGACATCTGGGGCTGTGACTCAGTCTCTTCAGTATTAGGACAAAGGTGCTATGAAGTGCATCATGAGAAGCTTTTTTCTTCTGCTGATGTACCAAACAGTAACTTTTGTTACGAGCACAACACTAGTGATATATGATACTTACCCATTCTGTGTTTGCAAGTCTCAAAATAATTGTTATCCTCATGATCTAACAACTCTCACACCAAATGGAAAAAATATTTTCCTTACCTTTACCCTCACCCTTATCTATTTTAGTAAGTTTGAACGAGGAGATTGAAAATAATTTCACACTGATTCTGTAGTAGAAGCAGCAATCTAGCCTCTGGTGTAGTTTTGTAAAGTTCAGAGGAAAAAGAAAGATGGGAAAGAAATATGTAAAAAGCTAAGTAATGTTTTGTATTCTGGGTTCTGGTCCAAAGACAGAGTTTAAGAAGTTCTCCCAAAAGAAATTAAAGCAGTCATGAAGGGCACTGTGATACTAAAACACACTTGTACAGGTTGTCCAGAGTTCCCAATCCCACTTCATCATGCCCTCTCCATTAGTACTTGCAGAAAAATGCCCACATAGACCCCTTCATGTTTGTTCTAGTCTGTCTTGTATCATTAGGGGCCATATACCACAGTTGTGATGTGAAGAAGGTGGAACCAGTCCCTCTGCTCTAGTTAAAATAGTTGCCTTTTTAGCTACATGCTTAGGATGTGTGTTAGAGAAACATATTTGTTTTTTCAGATGTCATTTTGAAAAGTATTCTAAGTGTCCTGGAGTAGTTAAAACATCCCCTCTACCCACAAGGGGACAGACCCTTTTTAATTCACTTTCCCTTCGGTCATCTGGTGGCTTCATTCCTGTAGCTGAGAAGATTCTTTTAATAGACCTTGTATCTCTACTTGGATAAGCAATTTTTTATACAAGAATAATTCAGCCTTTCAGACTACCTGAAGGCAATTTGTCTGTGCTGCACTGCAGAATTTGGAGAGGTTTTGTTTTAACTTTTTTTTGCTTTTTTAACAAATACAATAATTTAGGTCAGGAAGACATGTAGGAAGAAGATAAGCATCAACGTAAGATATCTGTTATGTGGTTTACAAGAGTATCACCATTATGATGGCATAATCATGATGGAATTGCAGGACGCCGCAGAAAGTATTCACATAGCAGATAATAAGACAACATACAATCCAAAACTTCTTTGTCACAGTCAATATAGATAAGGAAATGGAAAACTGATACTAGAGGGCAGGCCTCTTCCAGCTCGTTCTGTTTCTTTTTAGTGTCTAAACATTCAGAGTCATCACCGAAAGTAGTTCAATGTCTTTGCTTTCATCAAAGCATTGCAATTCCTCCACAAATCCACCACCCCAGCAGGGGGTGGTGGATCCAGAGAGCTCCTTAGAGGGCACTGAAACTAGATCCATTTGTGACAGCTGCCCTTCTCAAAGCTGTCCCACAAAAAAGGCATGATCTTGCTAGGACTGACCTATCCAGTTTCCTGCAGTAGTCTTAGCTTTTAGCGTTATAGTCGCAAGCAACTTTGAAAAAAATTGTATTTCTGACTTACAGAGAGGAGGCTTTATATTGCTGTGCCATGTGGCTTCTATTTTTTTTTTTTTAATGCCAAGCATTTGGAAGCTGTCCAGTATTTCCAATATTTGCACTCTCTGCATCCCCCTCTACTGCTGCTATTTGGAGCTCCTGCATTTCAACCCATTAAACGATAACCCCCTTTCTCAGAGAGTAACTGACTACATTCCAGCAATTAGGTGCACTTCAGACATGAGACCAATTCTCCAGTGTTATGAATGCAAAAAAATACAACAATTTCCAAAGGAAAAAAAAGCATCCCTTTCCTCAGCTTTGCTCCCACCTGTAGTTCTGCATCCATATGCCACAACAGACACGACCATGGTCTGTTAGGAGGTAGCTTTTTAAAATGCCCCTCTAGAATGGGAGAGATCCAAATTAAAATGCCTGGATTTAATCACACAGAGGAAGGAAAAAAATCCAGAACTCTTCAAATCCCAGCTGACCGTTCAAATTCACAAGCTACTGGCTGTTTTGTACAGCTGAGTTTATTTCTGGTTTTCAGAAGGAAGTCGAGATCTGGAATTAGTTTAAAACTTTCAAGTTTGTCTTGGTGAAGAGGAAGATTCTGTATTGCCTGTGTCTTTACTGTGAGATTTAGGAAGGAATCTGCTCCAGTGTGCTTGGTGAACTGGTAATCTCCAGCCTTCATTTACATTTTATATGGTAGACACCTCTTACAAACAAGAGACTAGACGAGAACAGGATGGGCAATAAGGTGTTAGTGAGGTGAGAGGGAGCTCCCTGATCTCTGGTGGTAGTTTCTGGCATGTCTAGATGGAGGAGGGCAACTGCTCTTCATAACAGTGGGTCACGTCTTAGCTATACTGTTGGGCACCTGGGAGGAAGCTCTGGCCAGTGTTTTTTTTATCAGTGTTTGTCAAGGCCCTTTTCTCAAATGCAACTTCCCCAAATGGAAGCAAAGACGTTCAGCAGAGAAATAGCGCACTAACTCAAGGGCAGAAATCAATCCAAAGTATTTCCTTTGCAGTGCTTTGCACTAGGAGCATGCTAGAGCAATGATCTCAAGCCTCGTGGCTGCTCACACCCGGCTGAGTGGCTCATAGTGACCAAGTAGAAGTAAGGTGAGTGTGAGTAGCAGGAGCCTCATGGAGCAAAGAGGCTGCTGTAGAGAGCAGGGTGTAGAACCTACAGCCAGGTCTCTGGTGAGGTGAACAAGTGGTTCCTAGGCACCAGAGGGGACTGTAGTACTTGCGCCGTTTGCTGCAAAGCAGAGCCATTAATTTGTTTGAATCCATGTTTGGAAGCAATGACCTACTTGCAAGAATGTAGCTAACAGGGGAAGACTTGGGTATAAACCTTTTTTATTTCTGTTCTGATTTACCCTCGTTTGAGTTTTCTCCATTTAGAGCCAGCTAATTAGTTTATAATCTAATTAAAATTGGCTTTCTTTTAGTTTGGTGGTCTTTAGGGAGCTCACTGTAAGGAAAAGCTCTGGGAAGATGTAATTTAAAGCTCTGACTGATGAAAAATCGCATCAGGCTTTCCTCTGCCTCATGCAGGGGAGACCCAACCTCCATGGCTTGCTGCCAGTTAACTTTTGGGCAATGGTGCAGCCCCCTCCCTACCCCAGTTAAGATAAGGGAAAGGAAGGAGCTGATGGGAGGCCAGAAGCTCCAAGCTTGCTGACCCAAGCCATGCTCATGTTTCTACCCTGAGCACAAATGGTGGCCCCTGCAGTAAGGTCTGCAACTCACCTTGGTGGTTCTCATGAGTAGAACTTTTTTTGTGGCAAAACTGAAGAATCACAGTCTCATTTTTTCTGATACGTGATTGCTGCATATAATGCCATTATAGAACGAACTATAATCTTCAGATGAATTGATAATTATGAAAGAGGAACCAAACCATCTGCAATACAGCTGGGCATAGGAGCGCCTGGCTGACATCTTAGAAAATGAAAAGGGGATTTTGGAGAAACGTTTCCCATTAACTCATGCTGCCAGTTGGTCCTGGAATTCCTGTGGATATTACTGGGAGTCAGTCATCTAATTATGAAGGGTCTTCAGTGACCCATTTGATTCTCTTGCACAATGATGGTTAGACTCACAAGTTTTCAAGAGCATTATTCTTTAGTTCTGCCTCCCTGAAAACTCACTGCTGTCCACCCACCTCTTACAAGGGACCGTTTTATATTAAACGAAGAGATTCATGCAGGTCTTATTGTTGGGCTTGCTGTTATCTATTTATTTTTAAAGTAAACTCAAGGTTAGAACTGACTGTAGGCATTAAAGTGGTGATTTCTTACAATAACTAGTATCCACGCAAAAATCTCATTTCCATCTGCTTTTGAAAAATCTTGGCCTTCAGATTCTATTGTGAAGTTCTTACTAGGTCATCCAATTAATAGATTGACCTATATTTGTTTTATTTCTCTTGCTACAGGTTAATTTTGACCTCTGGAACTCAGCAGAGAAATAAAGCACAAAACAATGCTGCATCAGATAAAAGAAACTATTGCAGTGTAAGTTGAAAAGCCAAAACTGAAGGGCAAAGGTGGCAGGAAAGAAGGCACAGTACATAATTTCTGATGGCGATATTCATGGCATGTAACAGTAAGTGGATTCAAATCCATTTCTGGAATAATTAACAGTTGCTTCTTTTGGATTGGGGGGGATTAGCAGTACCAGGAGGCAGGACTTTAAAGTGAAAACATACTAAAATAGTGCACTTACAAAAGAGCACGGCTTCTATGACCTTTTTTCCGAGGCTTGCATCTTCATTTCTATGTACTGTGTTTGCACCAAGGTAGCAATTTGTATTTGCAGCTTACAGAAATTTAACTTGGCAACTGCTACCACCTTATTTACAGGACTGTATGTTTTGTTGTTGGTTGTTTGCTTTTAAAAAAAGTAGGTGCAGTTCTTTAGCATATTTCCTGTCTAGTTTCCAGGAATAATACTCTAGGTCTTAGGCTAATACCTTACTGTGAGGAATCACCTGCCTTTGCTTAGTCCACAAACAGGACTAGTTAGGTATGCGGACTGGCCTGCGTTGGAGCTCGTCTGGGCACCACAGGATTTAGAGCTGTAGCCATTCAGAGAGCATTAGCATTTTGAAAGGTTTAACCAACAAAAGCACATTTGTGGCTTGGGGAATACAGATGCTGAGAAAATGTTTAAATTCATGTAATGATTTGGATCTTCAGGACCGCTTGATTCACCCTTGCAACCTTGTCTCCAGACAGTGCCACAGGCTTAACTCACCTGCCAAGAAGTGTGAGCATTCCTTCAAGTCTCTGTAAAATGTATCTGTGTGCAACTTTGATAGCTTTTACAAGGCATAAAATTACTGTTCAGAGTAACTCCCTTCAGCTACTTTTAAGTCAAGTGAAGTAAGAGTAAATATTTCTCAGCAGGTTGAAATTCCAAATGCCACTTCTCTTTCTGTCTTTGGAGTCTCTTTATATTTTTGCATGCATATATTTCATGCAGGTTCAAGGTGAGACATTTAGGGGTCAAGAGAAAAGGAGTCTGGAAAAATCACAGAACGTTCGTGATAAATATTCACCAATATGGTAAATTCCATGAAAGTGTGGGTTTTTTCAAAGAAATATGAATACACGAAGTGCTAAATCCATATGTAGAACTTTTTGTGTGATGATAAAATGAGACAAATTTACATTTACCTTGAGATTTTGTTGGTACTTTTAGTGTATAAAACTTCAATTAAACCTATCCTTTACTATTTTTCTATGTTGATTAATATGGGCTTTTCTGAGAAGGATGTGATGGGCACTGCACTAATGGAGCCTTGTTGCTAATGTGATGAGGGGTGGGGAAGCTACGTATGCTGAAATCAGCCTTGCAGGGAGCCGTGTCTCTGGAGTAGAGCTCCTGTGTCATTGCCCAGTAGCAAGGGCTGGCATGTGAAAGCACGCCAGTGGGTGGTGGAGAGGGCTCCCACTGTGCTGTGCTGCTCCAAACTTTCAAAAGGGAACCTCACAGAGTACTGTGAGTGAATTCTTGCCCCGACCAGGAGCAGATGCAGCCTTGATCTAAATGGTGTGTAGGTTTTGCCATGTTGCACGGGACTCCATGCTATGCCAACGAGTGCTAAAGCCTCAGACCTCTGTGATGAGTACAAACCTCAAGTACTTTGGTCTGGCTATGTATGTCTGCTTTGGCAAAAACTTGGGTTTAAGCGTTCTCTGCCTTCTGGAGCCAAGCTGTTCCATGTGTAACAAATTTACACCTCCTTTTCTTGCTCCTTCTTTCTCATGTTAACAAGTTCCACACTTCTGATAAATAGTGGTTATCTGTGGTTTTTCCACTTTTGTGGAACAGATTTTAACAGTGGCTAGTCCTGTTTACCTCAGTTCTGCATGTGTGCTGGTGGACTGGGGAGTGCTGCTGTGGTCTGGGTCAGCTCTGCTCCCACAAGACTTGCTCCTTCTCTGATCCAGTGGTGTTGGTTCACAGCTCTAAAAGACTATGATTAGCTCAAAGCATGATTCTTACTTTTTCAGTCCGGTAAGGCAGACAGGACATTCTGCTCTGAGTCCATTAGTTAGACCATGAAACTGGTGTTTTGTTTTCAGTCCCAGGGCTGAATCCTTCTTCCAAGGGGCAGGATCAAAGGGCTGAGTCTGGGCTCTCCAGACTCTAAACAGGTTCTTTTGCAGCGGCTGTGAGCATAGTGCACGAAAGATAACTCTCAGGACAACTTCAGATGGCTTAGGTTTCTTGCATGTCCCCAGCAAATGCCTTCTCATTTGGAATCAACATGATCAAGGTCATGAAAGATGAATTTGTTTTTCTTTGTTCAGAAGGTGTACTGGCTTTACTTCTTCACTCCTGTCTTAAAAGGAATCTTCATTACCTCATTATGCATGCTCTATTCTGGTTCACATTTCAGATTCTGCTTACTTCCTTACAGTTCCTTACGTTTTGTTTTCATTTTTTCTAAAGTCATGTTATCACCTTGTGTTAACTGATTAACACAGAAAAGGGCTGGATGAATAATTCATTATGTATGATATAATCAAAGAATTTACTTTTTCTTTTGTTTCATAAAATGTCTGCAAATATATCAAAGCTTTCTTTCAGCTATTTGTTTTTGCAGTTATTTTGCCAAATAATTGCAATAAATATTCCTTTGTGCTAAAAGTGAAGCATTCTTTTGTGCAAGAATTTGACATGGGTATCTAAGAGCATTACAATGCCGGTAGAGACAAAGGAGAAAGTTTGGTTAGTTTGGTTGGGTCTTTTGAGTTCCTTACCCACAGTTTGTGCCCACACCTCAGTTGAAGAACCAGAGGAGGATAGGTTTGCTTTGGAAGTAGGTAGGGAGCCAGATTGCTTCCTCTTCAACTCTGTGTCTGAAGATTTAGGCAGATGACCCTGTAATAATTACATTTCAATTTCTTCTTTTGAGCTGAAAGGACTAGAAATGAGGTATTGTACACATATCTTTAATATTTACCTTCCTAAATTCTGATGCTTATCTGTGTGAGAGTCAGGTTATTAGGCATGTACCTACTAATGTGTATGGAGCAGCACAGACAGCATCTCTCCAGGGAGATAGTCCTGTTATATGTTTTGTCCTGTCATGGATCACTTGCATTTTGTCTATCAAAGTTAGAGGAGTAAATGGCATTTGTTATTTGCAATGTTTCTATTACTCTTTGAAATCCACAGACAAGTACTTCAGCTGGTAGAAGTAGATTTAAATGGCAAAAACTTATTTGGTGGAGGGAAGATTTACTAGCTGTGTAGAAAAGGCCTGGAATCTGGGGGCAGTGGATGAGCTTTGAGCACTTATTTCTCTGTAAATGGCTAAACTGATAAGAAAGTATTGGTATCTGGTGGTGCCTGTTAGCTGGAGACAAAAGCGTCTTTACCAACAATTTTCCACTGCAGATCTTGGGTCTTACAGGCACTCTTTTTTTTAATATATAAAAATACATATAAAAATTATTCTTTTTTTTTTTTTTTGGCATTGCACACACATATATACGTGTGTGTATGCATGTGTGTGTGGTTTTTATTTTATCTTCATAACTATTCCTCAGGAGACAAAGGAAAGATTTGCAAAATGCAAAGAGAAGATTTGCAAAAAAATTTGCAAAATAATGGCAAAGATAGCAAATCAGATGGTAGTGGGGGGAGAAACAGCCTTGAGGAGACTGTTTATGAAGGTTTTCATTCCATCATGTACCTTGGACATAGCTCAAGTGAGGGAGAATCTGCTATGCCAAATCTAAACTTGGCCCTGGTAGAGGCAGATAAGGACCTGTGCCTAGTGCAAGCCATGGGAAGAATCGTACTTGGAGACAGGCACAGCTGATTGAATCAAAGATAGTGATAACCTGTGGATCAGACTATGCATCTTTTTGACAAGCATCAGCTGTTCGTTCCCAGCCTCTGGGTGACTCCTTTCTACCAGATGCAGTATTTCAAAAAACAATTGCTAGTGATGTGGATTAGGGGGAAAAAAATGTAAATTGGAAACGACCCAAGTTCCGACTATGCATGGGTGTCCCATGGGTCAGATGAGAGAGACTGTTTCCCAGGAATCACAGGCCAGATGACATCTGCAGAAAATGTGGAGGCAAAGGCTATTAGAAATGGAGTTGTCTGAATAGGGGGGAGGCCACATAAGAGGAATTAAAATTCACTAATGCAGTAAGGTCACCATTAGCAACAATTAGTATCCTCAGTGTGGGCAGCTAGCCCTAAACCGATGCTATTATGTGTCTGGAGACATCAACAGATAAAAGGTTACAGCGGATAAAGAATCCAAATTTGGTGATCTCTGGAAAATTACAAGTGTGGAGGACAAGTACGTTTTTGACTGCAGGAGTTAAATAGGTGGCCACTGCTCACCAGCTACTGCCTACAGCAGGACAAATCCAGCTGTTTATCCAATCAAGGCTGCTGCGTAGCTACATGCTGCTTCAAGCTGGACAAGGCAAAAGTAAAAGCAAATGGTATTACTTACTGAGAGGTGCAGTCAGTGGAAATATCAGATGTCTAGAAGAGTTTCAAAGCCTCTCATAAGAGAAAGAAGACATCAACAGCTTTGGGCAGGACTTGACAGAAGCTTCTACTGGTGGCAGTTAACAGAAATACACAAGCAGTTGCTTTTACTTTTTTTTTTTTTTCCCCCCCAGGAGCAAGGTCTTTGTAAGACTGTGGTCAAAGGAGGGATTGCTCAGCAGACAGCTTTCATGTCCCGTTCCTCAGGAACGGCAGGTACCAGGAAGAGCCCAGGTGTCTGCCCTGATTCTCGGGTGGGTTTTACAAACTCAGATGTGCTCTGTGCTTCTGCATCCATACTGCCAGCAACATCTGTTCAGCAAATTCAGAGAAAGCCTGTGTACCTTTCTGTGCTCCACAAAACATGCCTACTAAAGTCCAGCAAGATTTGTTCTTTCTCCAACTCTCTCCCTCCTGCTCAGATTGGTATTAGTCTACCTGTGAATTTCCCTCCAAGATTATTTCTAAGAAACATCAATTCCACGTGAGTTAGTGCAGGGGCAGTGGCAAGAGCCTCCTGCAGCCAGCTAAAAAGCCATATGATGGAGCTGAGCATTAGATCTGAGACCCGAGGATTCCCTTCTCGAAGGATGAGGGAAAAACTGTGACATGAAAAGCAGGGAAAAGGTGGGGAACATGCATGGGGTGCCATGCAAGAAGACAAAGCATAGCAATGATCTGGAGAAAAAGATTTAGAATATTTGTTCCCATAACTAGTCACTTAAAAGCAAGACCTCCTCACATCACAGTGTTTCAGGACGTGAGGAGAGCAAACACTGTGAATAGCTGAGAAGGGATCTCAGGGGTCTGCGCACAAGGAATTGAACAGCTCCAGCAGATTCTTCCAGCTCATAGTCTGAGCTCAGCTGTAGAGAATGAAATGCTGATATGTCCTCAGGACATGACAGTCTTTCACAAATCTCCTAGTGCTGAAGCACATGAATACCCTCCTACTAATCTAGAGCCAACTTTGATGGTGCCCTGTGGACACATGACTCATGCAGTGAAAGCTCCAGAGAAACCTGTGGGGGACTGTGATGACCTGGTTTTGGAGGGGCTGCAGTACTACCTGAACTTCTCATTGTTGCTGATTCACTCTGGAAATTTGTACTGTCTTTTCTTTTTTTTTTTTTTTTCCTGTCCCTGTGAAAGAGAGGTGGGAAAAGAAGAAAATTAAGGCCCATGTATGCCAGAAAAGAATTGGTAAAACAATTCAAATCAACTGGACTTTTTTTCCTGAAAAAAAATGGGGTTTATACTTTAATCTGCCCACAAGTGTATATGGTCAGATTTAACTTCTGGCGTTGTGCTGTTTATAATAAAATCTTATGGAGATCTTGATGTGAATCAAGCTCAATCTCAACCACAGCCAAGCACAACTCCTACAGAAATGGCATAGGCATAAGACCTCTGTTGCCAGACCCACTCAAAAGCCACAAATCCTTTCCCTCAGTGTTCAGTTTGGAAGGACAATAAGCAAGTTGCAAGACAACAAAGATTCAAAATTATATGGGAAGATAACAGATGACTTTATTTTTCTCTCTAATATTCTGAGCAAATTTACTACATCTTTTTAAATATATAGAAAGGAGAAGAGGAAAGGCTAGTTTTAACATAATGTAGCCAACTGATGGAAGTCATTGCTGTGGGATAACTGAGCCCTGAATTTTAATGGATTTGAAAAAGAGAAGTGGGTGTATTTGAAGGGATGGGAAGATTAAAAGATTTAAAACAGAACCACAGAGAGTTGCACTCAGCATTGTGAAGATGAAATCTAAGCACAAATTGACAGAAACAGGCTGTTGTTTCTTTTTTGGGTGAATCTTTCTGTAATTGTCCACAAGGGTTTCCTTGCCCTTTCCTCTGAATCTTTAAAGTATGACTGCTGTCAAAGACAGCAGTAGTACTGCTGTAAGCTCTGTTATGAAGCTAAAAACCCAGCAGAATGGCTTAATGTTTGAAAATAGCAGCTTGTAATGCGAGCATCGGAAAACAAAAGTTCCCAGCCATGAAGGGTAAGTAGTGGTAGATGTTTAAGGCATAAAGTAAACTGGTTTCATCCAAAGGGTCTACTCAAGGTTTCCATTAGAAGGATTAGGTCTTTTCTTCTCCATCAGAACTTATTCTCAGCTTGGACATCAGTCTGCCAGAAACATAAAACTAAAATTGTTGGTCTGAGTCAACTGAATCTACTTCGGCGTGGGAGATGAGGGCTTGCTGTTTAGAGGAATAGTTTTCAAGCTCCAGCACCTTGACCCAGAACACTTCAAGGTGATGAGAAGCGCACTACTCTTAAAGAGGAGGGATTAGCAAGAACCAGGTACAGACACTTCCCAGAGTGTCAAGTGTTTCATATCAGAACTATGACAAGACAAATGAATAAAGTTACAAACTTTCATAACGTGAGGGTAAGCATGTGTACACACGTATACATATATATACACATATATGTACAAGTGAACTGAACTGTAGGTGAGTTCTGAAGATGCCAGATCAAATAACTCCATGAAATACAAGGTTCAAAGCCAAAGAGTACAGATTCTTTTCTTCCATTTTGTTTTCTTAGCGTAGGAATAGCTGGTTTGAAACCCACAAGCAGTTTTATGTCCATAAGAGTATTAAGCGAGAAGTTTCGATATGAAATCATTATCTTCCCCCTTCTAAATCCAAATACTAATTGCAACCTTGCTGTGAGACTACAATATTAAGGCTATCATAGCCATGGCAACCGAAAGCAACATTAAATGGAATACATATCCGCTGCACAAGATTGTTTTTTGGGTTTTGTTTTTTGTTTTTTTGTTTGGGCAGTAGGCACGCATTTCTTTTCAGCAGCCATGATATACAGGTCAAAAGAACTTCCAGTTTTTCAAACCTCTGAGCTATTTTGCCATATATGCACTGCTATCACTTAATGTTTGGTGTATCTGTATAATTAATTTCAGCGCAGGATGTTTTGTTAGTCCACAGACACAAATAAAAACACAAATAAAAATTTCAACATGGATTTTACAATGGCCCATTTACATTTCAGGATTAAACGCATAATAAAAAATTTTGTGTAGTTATAATTGGGCTGATTTTTCTTAAAATCAGGAGATAAGCATCTGTGTAAATAGCCTCAAAAAGATAATGTGTTTAAGAAAAGAGCACTTCAAATGAGCTGCTTAAAGTCACCTTCTATGCTTTGCATGATAATTGTAATGCAAAATAATAAACAGCACAGGGCACCAAGCACAGCACTTCAAGGATGATATTGTGCCATTTATATAAAGATAATTAGGCATTTAAAAACAACCAATATAATTTTAAAACCTTCCAATTAAAATAAAAAAAAAAAAGAAGGGGGGGTGTGCAAGGTAAGATTATTGAAATAAGTTGCCATTTCCTTGATTTTCCTGAGGGTATGTGTCCATAATGATCTGTCTGACTCCAAAGCATCTGAGTACACAGTGAAATTAATTACTGGGGACATTGCAGTGCACTGTAGTTCTGTAGGCCACAGGTGATGTTTCAGATGTGGATATACTTTACCTCTTTGCGGGTATATATGAAGGTTAGTTTTACCTGGAAAAGATGCTGCTGTGCCTAGGTTGTCATGTAGCATAGAGGAAAACTTACATTAGCTAAAGAACTTATTGCTTGGATTGCTTATTCCAGTTTTCAGAGAGAAAATGTGAGAGAGAAAGCTGTATCAACACAAGTGTCTTTATGCAGGAATAATTGTATCCATGCTAACGAGATCTCTCTACCAGAAAAAACTCTAAAACATTGCACCTTAATTCAACACCACTCTGTCAGCAAAAAAATTTTATTCTGTAATGTAATATTTATATATGTTTATAAATGGTTAAGAAAGGGCTAATATAGTCAGACGTCATTAGCATGGGCAGAAACTACTGGGAGGTGTTGGGTCCTTATGCCCACCATTTACAGCAATTGTCCCGCTGGAACCAGTAATTATCTAGCAATTGATTATTAAAACACCCTTTAGCAAATTATTTATAAGGATGCTTTTCATGCAAATTACACCAAAAGTTGTTCAGAGGAGAGCTTTACATTGATAAATAAATATTTTAATACAGACTATTGCAAAAGAATTTGCACCAAGTCTTGAAGTGTTGCTTTTAGTGGTAGAAACGCGTTCAGGTGGTTCGTGTACGCTGCAAGAAAAATAACGCGAGTCGGTTTCGTCTGAGGGAACCTCTCCCGTCCCG
>NW_010542344.1:0-10002 GCF_000687285.1 Phaethon lepturus | reverse complement strand
CCAGATCATCTATAAAGATATTGAACAAATATTCATAAATGTATTTGTGAGGTTTATGAATATCAGCAACAATATATTTTGTACTCTTTCAGTAAACGTCTGGGCAAGTTAGACCTGTTTTTCATTTTAATAAGAAGTTGCCAATCTCAAAAGGCTGAGATAATTGTATCCTTTGCTTTTGCTGGATGTTTTCGTTGGCAGAGAAGTTTTGTCTTTTTAGAACCTGTGATGATTTGAGTTAGAACCTTTCCAGTAAATGCAGCAGTCTCATTCACGATACCTAGACAGATGTTTGCTTAGGCTGTCTGGATGTTGGAATTCTTCTCCAGTCTCAATATATTTAAAATAGCTTTTGATGTACGCAAAGTTGTTTATGATCTTTCTTAATCTGAAACCTACATCTGTGCTGCAAGGGTTTTCTGGCAAAGCGTAGTGTGCTCTACGTGGTTCAGACATGCTGGCATTAAATGGAAGAGAGGGTGCGCGCACACACGCAGACCTGCCCAGTGAAGGCAAATATCACAAGAAGATCACAGTGGGAGTGGGAGAAAAAAATGACTGCCTGTGAACGTTGACACCGAGTGTAACAACACTGTCCTTGAAAATGCTTCCTTCCTTCTTATTCCCTGTTTTCCTCACAGGAAGGAGTTCAACACCAGAACTGCAAAACTCATGTGCTAATTTTGATCCTACATGGGGGGAACATCTTGGACACTGGAGGTGGGGACCACAGCAGCAAGCTGGCAGACATCAACACCTTCAGTTCTGTGTTTGAGAAAGTGACCCAAGCTCATTTCCCTGCTGCTTTGGGCCACATATTAATCAGACTTGTTCCCTGCCCAGCAATCTGTTCAGCAGCTTTCTCTCTTGTTTCCAAGTAAGTTGATTTGCATTTTCTAAAGTTTGGCTTTGCAGTGTGATTTTTCAATGGCTTCTTGTGACCTGTCTTTTTCATAATGAAATGTTGTGAATCCTTCTTAATCTTTTGCTTACTGCAAGACTTGGAATGGTCTTTCATCCTTTTCTAAGTGGATGTATTTGTTCTAAAAACAAACAAACAAACAAAAACCTCACAAAAAAACACCCAATCACAAAAAGCCCCAGCCCCAACAAAAACACAAAACCCTGGTGGACTACAGCCTATTGTCTACATGTATCCAAAAGAAAAAAAAAAATCCAGAAGAAATCTGGACAGAAGAATAAAACTGTGATAACTGTTAACTTCTCCTCCCTGCCACCAATTCTGGCCTCAAAAAGCAGTAGTTAGCTTTCATCTTATTTTAAAATTGAAACATAGCTAGATCTGCCTGCAGATATGCCAACTGACATTTGTCTGTCTTTTTTATCTGTTCATTATTTGGCTGTTGTAGGGACAGGATGTCATAGAAAACCCTCCTGATAGTTTTAATATTTCCTGTTTTAGAAACAAAAATGGCATATTGCTAACATTGCTTTAGGAGTAAAGTGGAGATTGTGAAGCATTGCTGAGAAACTTACACCAATTTAAGTAAATTCTGCTTTGCCCTTGGAATTGAGAACAGAAAGTAATATCTCAAACAAGAGTGATTTAACATGTTGTTTTGGTGAGAGAGAATTTACATATAACATGGTTTTTACATTTTGAGATGATGAAACTTTAGTATCTGTTCATTCCCAATAGCAGCTACTGCACTTTGAGGTCCTGTAGTGTTTTGTGGTAGACCACTCATGGATTGTCATGAACCTATAGGAATGCCATATACAGAAGTGTCTTGAATGGGTGTCAAAGGATGCATCTCTAGGAAACAGTGCTATTGGCTAACGAAGGCTTCAGTTCACAGTGCAGCTAGGGTTTGGTTGCATGTGTAGAGAGAGGCGTCCATTAGCTTTGATGGAATTTCCGGTCTGAGCAGATCCATTTGCTAACTGATGTAAGTGGAGATGGCACTCACGAGGTTACCCTTACTAACATGAGATATGAGTGGTTTGCTTTAAGCAATTTGGTAACTCACTTCCATAAAGTTAGATAGACCCCAGTTCACAGGGCTTCTAGAGAGCAACTGGAAGAGAATACTGTGCATTACTGTAGATACTGGATCAGCTCTTCATTAATGAAGAGCACGAGGTAAGAATGCTTCAGACATCTTGTCATTGATAAAATTAGTAAATTTCTCAACTAGCATAACCCTGCAAACCTAAATGACACTGAGCTATAGTATGGTTATGCTACCTGACAGTTACATTTACGTTTCTAGCTGTCAGGTCATGTCGGACACCAGGTTCTGCTAGGAAACACTAGTTGCTATATGAAGCAGAGATAATGATTTCATTTTAGGAAGTTGCTTATTAACTGTAAAAAAATAGTTTGGTGGGTATGGGATTTGGGGAGAGTTTTTGGGGCATTGGGATTTTTGGGGGGAGGTTGTTTTGGTGGGGATTAAGATAATTCTTACAAAAATGTTTTAGTACATGTCTCTCAGTGTCTGGCTTAAAGACATAGTTCATCAGATCACATTGGCATTAAGTCTAGTAGCTTTCTGAGATTCCTGGTACTCACTTCTGCATTTGAAAATTATTGTTGTGTAAAAAGCTGTGATAATATTTTGATACAAAAACAAGTCACTATGAAATACTAAATGCAACTTTCAAAGAAAGAGTAGTTAGCAACTGCATCAGAGACCTGCTTAGTCTAGGATTTCTTAGAATCCTAGAATCATTTAGGTTGGAAAAGACCTTTTAAGATCATCAAGTCCAACCGTAAATGTGACTCTGCCAAGTCCACCACTAAACCATGTCCCTAAGTGCCACATCTACACGTCTTTTAAATACCTCCAGGGATAGTGACTCAACCACTTCTGCACTCAAAGCAAGAACAGAGCTCTTAACTGTTAATTGTGCATCAACAGTGAAACGTTTTGAAGTTCTTGTGTGCATGCTCATATGAAAGGTATCGTCACCTTGCAAAACTATTGCCACTATTACTTTTAACAGTTGTTGTGTGTATGGCAGTAACAATTGCAGATATGCACTCTTTTTGCCAGTGCTGCGAGATGTGAAAAACGACACGTAGCAACTCCTTTGGGAGAGGAAATATGACTAGTTATATAGTGTCCACTTGGGGATCAGGAGATATGGATATTATTCCTGGGTCTGTAACAAATTTTGTGGTTCACCATAAATAAGAAAATCAGTCTGTTGGTGCCTCACTTACAGAAACAAGGACAAAATGATGTAAGGAGGAATTTTTCTGTCATTAATCAAAGGGCTAACATAAAGCTTGAGAAAGAAACAGGAAGTTTTCTGCTGTCTGGATTGTGCCTGCAGCCTAGGATATATGAGAAAAGCTTAAGGGATGTAGGATGTAAGAGAGTATTGTGGTTAAGGCATGTTCCCTGAAAGCTGGAAAGGAAACAGCTATGCTGAGACGTTATTCTGACAAGTGGTACCTTGTTAAGCATGAGAGGAGATGATATTTGAGGGAAGGAGAGTGATCTGGGTGTTTCTTTGTTGGATTATTAACACTAAGGAACAAAGGCTGATCTTAGCCTATATCATGGAGGAGATGTTACACGTCCATTCCAAGCCTGCTAAATGACTGGGTAGCCTTAAAAGGTTTGTGCAGAAACGAGGACCATAGGAGCAATAGTGTAACCATCTCAATTTTACTTTTTCCCCCCACTGAAACAACTTTTCTGTGTGGCATTTACTTGCACACTAAATGAATGAAAGTTTTAGCAGGTAGTGAGCAAACTTTCCGCTGAGTGCTATGTGATTGGCTTCCACACAGTCGTAATGATAATTGGTTATATTCTGTCAATGCTGGTGGTGTAGTTCTGATTGCGTTCTAGTTCTGGTAGTAGCCTAAGCAGTATTCTAGAGAAAAGCTGAGCAGATACAGAATATTCAGTAGGGGAAGGGATTAAGTCGTTTTGTTAATGTTATTTGTCCTTGTGACTCTAGTGAAATGAATTCAGAAATAACAAATGGAATCTTCCATTGGATGTATCAGCTTCAGTAGCTGCTCTTCCTCTCCCACTTTTTCAGCCTTGAAATTCAGTCATTAAATGAGAGAACTTTTTCAGGTAACATTTCTTTCCTCAGTGATATTTTGCTTGACACAAATATTTTAAATGGCATGATAGAGAAAGGAGAAAAAAACCCATGCTCTTGGGCCTTTTTCAACAGTTCTACAAGTAAAAATCAGGAGTAACTAGGGAGGTCTGTAGTGATGGGGAGGAGAGAATCAGATTTGCTTGATTTCTTCTTTTCTAAGCAAAGAGAAACTTCTCTTGGTTTCTTGGTCTTGTCTGGGGCTTCCCCTAACTGATGATCGGTTGCTTTTATAGTCTCTTTGTTGCAGTATAGTGCCCAAGGTTACATTTGGACCTCATGTAGAGCAGAAAACCCTGCAGAAGAGTTGAGGAGCTCTACCACCACGTTTTGGACCATAAGATGTGAGAATGGTGATGCCTGCTGTCCACATGGCAGAGTTAGAGAGGAGAGATGGGGAATACATTAAAGTTCTGAAATATTAGCTGGACTTAAAGCTGTGACAGGCATCTAGGAAGAAGAGGTGGCAGGGTGGAGTTCAGACTGGTGGAAGGTGTGCCTGACTGTTTGCATCAAGGGGGAATACACTGAAACAACCCGGAAAGGAGAAGTCTGTGTATGTCCCAGTCGCTGCCCTGTAAAGCAAAAGGACTGATAGTAGAAGAGGAGGTGAAGCATCATCTCCCTGTTTGGGAGATCATCCTTGCCCTTTTGGGCCATTGATTAACACAGGAGCAGTCGTGTCTCTTAGGTATCCCAGTGCCTCCAGGTCTGGACTACGTGGAAAGAGAGCTGGTAGAGTGGAAGCAGGAACGTGTGCTGGCAGCCTGAATGAACACAGCTTCCACTTTCTTTCTCTGTTTTTTGATTCCCTCTTGTTGCAGCACATGGTATTCAGCCACACTGAAAATAGCCAAGCTGGGTGTTTGAATGTCCTGTATCACTCCCAGCACAGACATAAGATTGGTATTGCCTTGGTATATTCTTGTGTGGAGCTGCTTGTGATGTACACATTTGGGGCTGATAAAAGGAGAGATCATTGCCTGCTCTCGCATTTCTGCAGCTTCGTGCCAGCAGCTTTCACAGCCAGAACGCCAGGATGCAGTTGTGGAACACAAACTTGTGGTAAACATTCCATTGAACAAACTGTGGGGGAGGAAGTGTGCTTTTAATTACTGTAATATTTCATCGAGGGTGAGCCAGATGAGTGACTAATCAGCAGCACGGTATTTCTTGTTTGGTTTGAATGTATTCGCCATTTTCTGAATGTGCAGGCATAGTGCATGCCAAGGCAGTACAGCCCTCTGTTTACCTTGGCATAGGTTTTGAATTATGCTGTGTCTGTGTGCTGAGTGCCTGGGTTCAGAGCGATTCCACTGGGACTTACCATCTGAACGCACCTATGCAGTTCTCCTCCCTGCCTTGCAAATAGTGTCTTAAAGGAAAGGGATCTTTCAGGGCAAAATCACTCCATCCAGTAAATGTTTCAGATTGTTTAATCTGGTCTGCTCATCTACTCCCATCACTTTCAGTTTCCTGTATCTCTCATATAAATCAGAACGACACTGTATATGCAACCTGTGTAAATTTATAATGACCTATCTCCTGTGACACTTATCTCAGTCTTTGTTGCTAAGGACAGATAAGGGTTAAAACTAAGGCACATTCTTGTTCCAGCTAGAGGACTTGAGACCCATCTCTTCCCTTCTCAGGGAGAAAAATATCCCATAGTGGATCAACTGTTATGCTTTTTATAGCATATGATTTGATGAGCATACATTGATTGACACCTCAGACTAGAGCTCCTAAATTACAGTATTAGTGAAACTGGAGAACAGTAATTGGAAATTGGGGGGGTGGGGCTGGGGGAAAGGAGAAAGAAGGAAAAAAAGGTCAAAACAAAAGTTACATTTAGGAAGCAAACACTTAAGTAGTAAAGGTAAGCATATGAATAATCAAATGAGATTAAAGTGTTTTTGTGGATGAGTTTTGGAGTTTTCAGCCCCTTGCATGCTCCTTGAACAGTGGTGGGTCCTTCGATGTAAGAGCGTGGTGTTGCATTTTCCTAATCAATTTTTTAAAATACTGTTATAATTTAATTAGAAAGTGTATGGAGAAGTCCAGTCATTATGATTTGAGTATTTTCTATTTCTCGTTTTTGTTTTATTCTGAAAAAGGAGAAAGTAAATGCATATTCTGCAGAAACAGCAATAGGAAGTCCCTAGAACTGTCTGCATGGAGGGCAGATAGCCAAACCATAAATGTCAAAAAACTGCTGTGTGACGGTTATCCAAACAAGTGTAACCATATGGGTGATTTCCCCTTCTACTTTCTCCTCTCACCTCTGCCATGGTCAGGGACTGTTGACCTGAGGAAGTTTTGAGGAGGGACGAGTGTTTTGTCTTCATTTGCACCTAGCCAGGTGCTTTTTGCATTCAAAATAAGCTTTTATTCCCTTGTTCCTCCTTTCCTCCTCTCTCAACTCCTCACCCCCCATCTCCATGGTGCAGTCTGGGTTATCCCTGCTGGCAGATGCCACTGTGACATCAATCACTTCTCCCCTGGGAGCCAGGTCCACTCTTGCCCACCATGGAATACCAGCTCTGTCCTGCAGCCTAGTCATTCGCTGCCTTTTATCAGGGAGGTGTTAGGTTCCTTCTGGTTTCCCTCTCCACCTCCAGCCTTTGTGACAGTGGGGTGTTTCCAGGCAGGTGCTTCAGAAGGACCTCCTGCAGTGTCCTGCCAATGCATCAGGATAACAAGACAACAAGACTTGTGCTCCTTTCAGCTCCAGTGCTGATATTTTACCTGTTTGTCTCAGCTTCAGCACTAATATTTAGTGCTATGATAAACAACTTCATCTCTCCCATAAGCTCTTTCAGTGGTCTGGATCTTTCTTCCCTTTGTGCTGTGTCTGTGGTAACACTGGATGTGTCTGTGGCTGCAACCTTCACAATAAAATAAATTGGAATTAAAAAACCCCAAACCCTCATTTCTAAGCCAGTCAAGTGTGATTAATTGTCTAGACAATAATTGCTCAATTTCAGTTTGTTCTATATTCCTTTAGCCACAAAAAAACCCCAAAACAGCTATTTATTTTTTCCATTGACTCTGTTTTGTGTAGTTCTCTTGTTAATATTGTTTGCATTTTACTTTCATTATGAAAACATATGCAGGTATTTTTTTCCATTTCAAATATTCACTTCATAGTTTTTTGTCCTCCTGTGTTTCTCCCTTTCCCTTTCTAAGGTGTTATCTGCCAATTGTTATACTAAATAAGGCCTTTTTATGTAGGTTTTTAAGGTTCATTTTCCATTTTTGAGAGCTAGTATTCATAACTGTATATCTGCTGTGCATTTGGGTGATCTAATCAGCTGGTAAAATGAAGCTGTGTTAATTAGTAAATTGACAGAGCTTGGCAGACCAGCTGAGCTCCAGGACATAGAAACTGTTATACTACTTTGGATGATAAATACCAAATCATTGGAGTGCCTCAGCAAGAGGCAAGTGTGGAAATATCCAGTGAGGCTCAGGACGTGAACACAGACCAGGTTCCATGCTTATGCATTGCAAGTCTTCTGTTCTTCTTCCATTATCCTGGTAGTAGTCTCAAGGATGCAAGTTTTAGCAAAGACATAGACTAATTCCATTTCAGGCAGCTTGCTTTTTAATATTGTGATAGCCCACCAAGTTCCTGGGGGGGGGGGGGGGGGGGGGGAAAAAAAAAAAAAAAAAGTGAATACAAAAATAGTGTTGAAGTTGCCTGCCTGCATCTTTCAATGAACCTTGGATGAGCTGAATTATGCAAAATACTTCTGACTTTCCTTTAACCTCTAAAGGGCAGTCAACTTATGGTAAAAGAATCTGGCACACACTAATGTGCCTTGCATCTTTGACTCTCTGAATTGTTTTCCCCACTGATCAATAAAAATCAGTCAAGACATGACTGGCAGATTTACTGAGAAACTTGCAGGGTGCACAAGCAAGCTAAAATAAAGCTGACATCCTATCAAATTTAAGCTTGTGTTTTCAGTCGAGTCACCTCCTTTTTGTAAAATATTACTATGCAAACATTTACATATGATTTCATAATGTGTGCAGCTTTGTTCCATCTTTTTGAAAGAATGGGATGCTGGGAAAAATGTTTTCATATGCTTTTGAACAAGACATCTGTCACACTTGTGTTCCAGGAAACAATATTCCATTGTGCTGATTGGATCCTGTTCTTTGATGTAGTAAGTTGTTGTATGGGGGGAGAAAAAAAGATGAAATGGAATAATCTCTTTGCTGTTCTAAATTATGTCTATTTGTATGTGGGAAAAATTGCACCGAGGATGTTTAACTACAGAAACGCCTTCTAGCATGATCTCATTCACATAAAGCAGTAACTCCTAGATTTTTTTAAGCAGTTGAATTCTGTAAGAAAATGATCCTTCCAGTATTCTCTCATTGCGAACTGCAATAGCCCAACCTATTCCTGTTAGTAAGTAACTGTTCATCTCTAATGCTGTGTGCTGCATCTTGCATTTTTCCTGATGATAGCGTGTCTTCTCTAGCCTAAATCCCTACAGCTATGATGAGAGCTGTCTCAGCAGCAGTGAAGACCACATCCCACTGGCTGCCTTGCCCTTGCTGGCTGTTTCATCCCCTCAGTACCAGGATGCAGTTGCCATGGTGATCAGTAGAGCCAATCAAGTTTACAGTGAATTTCTCAAATCTACAGATGGGGCTGGTTTTAATGGACAGGTAGGACTATTTTCTCTTACATCAAAGTAAAATTCCTTCAGAGCAAGGCTGTTTCTTTTTAAGCCATTGTGTTGAAGGTTTTGAGTTATGAGTGTGGGACAATACTGCAACTATGATGAATGAATGTTAGCATGGGATTACCTATGCAAAATGCCTTCTCAGTGCCCAGCATAAGAAAGACACTTCTGGAACTGGAATCCTGTGCAGTAACCTGGACTTACTCAATTGGTAGAAGATACTGTATCTTCTCCCACAAGCATTTTGGCCCCTAAGCTCTTACTAATTATTGCTGTAAACTCTAGTAACAAGTACCTTGTGCGGTAAATGGGTAATGCTAAGCAGTGAACAAGCATGCCAGCCCGAGACAAATGATAATCTATGTTACCGAGTTCCTCACACACCTGCTATAGGTGATAGAAGAGTTGGGACAACTCTGACTAAAAGCATAAGAAATCCAACATCTATCTATTGCAATTTCTTTTTTGCCTCCATCGCAGTAGTAACAGAACAACTGACAGTAAAGAAACTTAGAGGACAAATACTCAGCTGCCAGCAGGGTTGTAGATTTCCTGTGTAACTTCACCGAAGTCATGTAACTTTTCCGGTGTGACACTCCCTAGTGAAGTCACCTGCAGACTTCTTCAGCTGATGTGCTACAGTTAATTGTTCCTGCTTCTCCATCTTTAGACTAAAAAACCAGTACTTTCCTGCTTCACATAGAATAAATACGGTACTGCTACCCTGTGTGAGTTAGTGAAATTACTTTGTGATGGGGTCCTCCACATAGCCAGAAACATGCACTTCCTTAAAGTACAGTGACCTTCAGCCTTCAGAAAAAAAAAAAAAAAAGACATTTAATATGGAGTACAGTGTAACCTTTGAAGGAAAGCATGTTTCTTATTACACAAGCAAATTCTTTTCCATAGCAATAATAAGATTATGCTGTGGCATATCAGTGTTTTTAGACTAAAATTTCGTTTGAAGCCAATTTTAATATCCATAGTAAACTATTCTTGCTTGAAGCATAAAAAAGGCCAGCTGCAGTGACAGAACATAATGAAAGGTGAGATTATATAAAGAAGAATTATACCAGTTACAGAAATAATTGTGAAAACTATTCTCTCAATAGAAATTGAGTGTTGCAGGTTTTTTTTCTTTAACAAAGCTACAAAGAAGCTGTCTTGGTGTGTTTTACAAACTATGTATATATGTGTGTGTGTATATATA
>NW_010542343.1:0-2550 GCF_000687285.1 Phaethon lepturus | reverse complement strand
CAGGCCGGCAGGCAGCAGGCAGGCAGCAGGCGTGGGCAGAGCTTCGGGCAGCCTGGCCCTTGTGCAAAGCAGGGCGCCAGGGCACCCGCTTTCTGCGAGCAGGTTTTTAAAGGGTTGCCAGACCCAAATCCTCCCCAGGACTGCTGCTGCTGTCCCTGCCCTTCCCAGCTGTGTACCTCGGTCCCCCAGGTTTGGAGCAGGAACACGGCAGCTCTAACACAGACCACCCCAAAAAGACTCGACGTGCACAGGCAGCACACGCCAGTATCCTCGGCCAGGATCGCACTGGGTCCCTGAGCCAGGGGGCAAGGTGGGATATTGCCAGGCCAGCAAACCCAGCCCATCTTCTGGGCTCTCCCATGTGGGAGTTTGTGCAGCTCGGACGAGCTCCCCCAAAGCCGGGCTGGCTCAGGGAAACACAGATGGGACAGGGTGGTTCAGCCTGCATGCAGGAGGCACAAGTACAGGAGCAGCCCAAGTCAGGGCATCCCAGAATAGAGACATCTCTGGCTGGCAGCGAAAGACCTGCATGAAGCAATGTGTAAGTGATTAAGTTATAACAGGGGAGAGGACAGGCTGAATTAGCCCTGTCAATCACCAGAGCTATATTTGAACCAAATGCTGGGCATCCATCTTCAGGAGCAGCTTCTTGCTGGTGCAGGCGACTGTTCAGTTTGCCATGCCAAGACCCACTGAATATTTTCTTTCCAGGATGACAGATGTGTGGACATGGAGAAAGGGGGAAGATAATACACCTGCTGGGATGCTGTTCTCCCAGCATGTGGAGAATTTTAATGGCAGCAGGGCACCAGAGCCGACCCCAGCCCCCTACAAGCACAACTCATGCCATGCACCGTTGGGGTATCCCAGGCAGCCCCTCGCCCCCAGTCCTGCTTTCCTCTCCCCTCAACACCCAACAGCCAGGAGCCAGCTGGGGTGCTGGCTGGGCACCCACATGAGCCGGGGGAGCTGCCCCGCACAGCAGCTCCCGGCACTGCTCTCCTCCAGAGCAGCTGTGCCTCCCGCTGGGCTTTTGTCCCAGACTTACTGATATTGGCCCTGAAATGGACCTTATGGGATCGCACCCTCATGATGGAAAAGGGACAGGCTCATACCTCTGCTGCTGCTGTTCCTTGGGGATGCTGTTCTGCTTGACTATATCAACGGGACACAAGTTCTCAGGCCTTTGTAAGTACTGGCATTTGCAAATGGCAGAAAATGGGGAAAACCAGCTCCCACTCCTGGGAGGCTCAAGGATTCAGCGGCATCCCTGGCCTCAGCATCGCATCAGTGCAGGAGTGGTCATGAGCCATCACCGTCTGGTGGCACAAGCAGACCACAAGCAGGTCCTCCGGGATGCACAGGGAGACAAACACTCCCCCAGAGGGGATGGGGGCTGCCGAGGGCCGTGGCTGAGCCTGAGGAGCAGCAGAGCCCCAAGGGCCAACCTGGAGCTCGCTGCCTGCCGGTGCTTGCAGGGGTGGGCAGAGGGCCGGGGGACTGTGCTTTGCCAGCAGCACCGGCTCCTGCCAGCCTCTGCCCATTCCCTGGGCTGGAGCGTGCTGGGCTCTTCCACACAGGCATTTGCACTGGTGATGCATTTTTGAGGCAATGCAGATGCTAATTGCACATGAACCTGGGCTTGCTTCAGTTTAGCTGCAGTTAATCAAGAAGAGGATTAAGAAAAACTTAAAGTAGGTCTCAGTTACCACAACAGCTGAACAACCTACCGTGTGTCAGGCAAATCCCCGGGACAGCCTGCGAGCACCAGCCAGTGGGAGCAGCACCAAACACACAGGTTTGGCTCAGCCAGGGAGGCTTACCGTGCCGTTGGGTACTGCCCGGTGCTCAGCTCTACCGTGGAAATTTGAGCACCCACCCTGGGCTTTGCGCTGGTTTAGCAAATCCCACCTCAAACCCTACGGGCAGCAGGGCTGGGGCAGCTTGCTCCTCTGGGAACGCTGTGTCCGGGCCAGGACAAGGAAGCCAAACAGGCACCAGGCTGTCCTGCTCCGGCTCCCCTGCTCTCTGGTCACACCACCGCCTCCTCCAAGGAGCGCTGCGGGTCCCTGGGCTGAGCCTGGGGGCTGTCCTGGGCTGCTGATGGGCATTGCTCCCGAAGCGGGGGTGGTAGATTCTCAATTAAAAGGTAATTCTCGCTGTCCGGGAGAGTGAACCAGCTGCTGCTGGAAGACAAGCGGTGGTAAGGCCCACGGCAGGCTGGCATGGGCACTGCAGGGAGGTGTCCCCTCTGCGTCTCAAGGGAAGGTTTGCACCACCGCAGAGGGACTCCTGGCCCTGGGATGGCCGGTGTGCGGCTGTGGTCCGGACCCTGCCTCCACATGGGGTCCTGCCCCGGGCTGGCGGCTGTGTTGGGGTCATCCACCTCCTTGGGAGAGTGGCAGGGAGGTGGCTGGGAAGGGGGAGGCACACCATGGAGCTGCCCTGACACAGAAAAGAGCCAGAGAAAGAGAGAGGCTTGCAAGGCCAGGGGCTTGCAGGGTTTTGTCCTGGCTGCAGAGGAGAGCAGGCACTTGGGGAGCAGCTCCC
>NW_010542342.1:16980-25562 GCF_000687285.1 Phaethon lepturus | reverse complement strand
GGGCGGAGCAGGGCTGGCCGTGCGCGGGGGCGGGGCCGCCTCGCGCGGGAGGCGCCATTTTGGTCGTGCCGTCATCGTGTGAGAAGGGGCAGTTGGTGGGCTTTCGTTCCTCGTCTGGTGCCAGCAGCCAAGCAGAGGAATCTTTCCTGACTAAAAAGGTCATGGTTTTCAGTAGTTACCGCATTTAAGTGCTGCTAGAAACCTATATTTTTCTTTGCTCAACACAGATTAAGATAAAATTTCCACAGAATTTACTCTCGGATCATGACAGCACCAGTGAAAGGAAAGCTTCCGTCAGTGAATGTGGGAGCTTCAGGTAACTCAGTCCATGAGCGACTATAAGAATATTCCTATTTCACAGACAGCAAGTCACAAGTTGCATGGGCATAATTCAATGTAATGTTACTTTCCGACATTTATAAATCAATAGTCCGTAATGGGCCAAGCCAGTGTGATGCCGCTGTACCTGTGCTTCTTAAAAGATCCAAACCAAAGCCTGTGGTGCTGAGGTAGTGTTTGGACGAGGGCAGCAGCTGGGAATTTCATTGTTTTGGAAAGCGCTGGAAGGTTGCTGAGAGTGGAAAAATCCAAGAGCGCTGCTTCAGTCCAGGAGGCCAAAGAGTTTGTACTCAGGTGGTTACAACTAACTTCGGTTACAGTCCGAAGAGACATACTGCTCAGTTATCCCAGAAAGGGGGAATCCCCCTCTACAGGTGCCTATAAAGGAGTGGAGAAACTAGAGAACAGAGTTATCACAGTTTCCAGTTGGATGAGAATCCCATCTTTGCTAACTACTGGTTCACATAACAGGTACAGTCTGTGACATCAACATTAACATAGATATTTTAATTCATAATTCCAAGCACTGCAAAGAGAATCTTGTCCAAGACATTCTTTTTCTAGAGTTAACGGAGTAATTCAGGATTAGTGAGGAAAATATGCCATGTACATCAGAGATAGAAGATGGTCAGTATTGAGATTATCCAGGTTAAGGATCCAAGGTGACTTGAACAATGTCTGCAATAAGAAAAAAAATTCTTTTAATGCAGCCAGCATCCTAACTTCAAAGGAAAAGATGTAATTGATTCTAACCGTTATAAACTGAAGCCGGACAAATTCAGAACAGAAATAAGCAATGCTGGTCATCGTCTGCTGGAACACCTCACACCAAAGGATGGTGTATTCCCTGTCACTAGATCAAGAATGGTCGCTCTCCTAAAAGGGTGACGCTGAGGTACATGAGCTGCTGTCTTGGGCAGAAGGTGGTGAGGTTGTATAGCGTGGGTTACAGAGCCTGTTGCAGACTGTGTGCACGCCGTAGTAGTGCGTTGCAGACTGTAGTGCATACACTACATCGTATGCAATCAGAGAGCAACAAGCTTTTGTCACTAATGAAGAAACCTATGAAAGCCCAGAGCAAAAGAGGCATCTCTGCATTCCTTGTTCTGCTGAAGGTGAGCGGTGGTACTCCACAACATGGAGCCAAACAGAAACCAGGGTAAAATTCAGCAATATGTATTAGTTTAGGCTTCACAAGACACTTCTGGAGTTGGTGGAGGGGGGAGGAAGGAGGGTTAAGTAATAAATGGAAGTGTGATGGAAGAGAGGCAGCAAGGGCTGCTGCTATAGCCAGCTGACAGCATTTATGAACATTGTACCCAAAAAGCTTGACATTTTTATTGGGCACACTGCTGTTCAATGTTTTAACACTGTAGGAAGAATTTTTGCCACGACCTCCCCTGCTTTGAACACCACAGTGATCAAGTGTCCAAATCATTTTTAATCTGGTTAACAGATGATACAGGGCCTGAGCAGTTAGTGTAAAATTATTCATGTTTCCCTGCTGCTTCATTGCCCACGTTGCAAAAATTCCCATGTGAAGCCTGGTAGCCCCAAAGAAGAGGACCAAACTGGTAGAATTCCTCTGAAAATGGAAGCTGATTTAGACCTGTAATGAAAAAATGAATTGGGTATATTCCTATCTGGATTCACCTTCTAGCAGGGGGATTGAGAAACAGTTATGACAGTCTAATTGGGGCAGGGAGAGTAATTTATTTGTACATGAACTATCACAGTTAAATGATCATACTATCACTGAAACATATGCTTTTGTACAAAATAACTTCATTAACTATTCGAGAATGAAGCAAAATCAAAATGGAAAATGGTTTTAAATGTAGTCTCTTGTTCTCTTGCCCTTACAACTGACTCCGGTGGCCGGCACTTCCGAAAGTCAAATGGATCGTTTTTGAAAAGCCGGCTCAGATTACCCAGTCCCCTTTACCCTGTGAAGAAATAGAATCATTTCTCTATAGCCATAGTCTAAAAGAAAGGAAAAGTCACAAAACATACCAGGAGCAGAATAAAAGGGCTGGTGATACACACAGAAGAAAGGGAACAGAAAGGATTTAAAAGGAGAGCAGAGGGACAGATCAAAACAGAGGAATTCCCTGGACTGAGGAATAGGGAATGAAATGGTGACTCAGGAGTGAGAAAAGTCAGCCATAAATTATATTGCAAAAAAATTGGGAGACTTTCTGATGCAGTACAATTACAAACTGTCCTAAGAGCCAGAAGCAGCTTGCCAATACGGGTCAAAAAGGTAAGAAAAAGTTTAATTTTAAACTTAATTTTAAACTTAATTTTTTTAATTAAACTTAATTTTCAACTTAATTTTCTTTTGCATATCGTTCAAAGACATTGACCCTGTGGGCAGAGCATCAGCTCTAGCAATGACTACGAAACCTGCTCGAGGTGCTGGGCCATTGCCCAAGCTGTGCCACTGAACTATGCAAAGACATGCAGAAATGAGGTTAGTAAGTTAAATAGTTCAAGAGCTGAGTGTAATCTATAGACAGCATAGTAGCTAAGCGTGAGCAAGTGTTTCTTCTTAGAAACACTCGTTCCGCTCCAGCCTGGGTCTCCTTTCTGTGTCGATGGATGAGCATGGACAGAAGTTGAGAGCACAAAGCTTATACCACGAGGTAGGCAGGAAACACTTGCTCTGCTGTGTGCTCAGCTGCACAGTGTGGCCATTTGATTATTTGTACCTTATTTAATCATCAGTTGAATCATTTTAATCTCTGAGACACAGGCAATTGCCTTTATTTCTGTCAACTATAGCCCGATTATTTTAAAGGGAAAAAAATTGTTCTAGTTGAAGAACTAATGGATTAGTAGGCTAACACCTGACAAACTCCTGAGATTTAACACAGCAAGTAAGAATGTTAAATTGTGAAACTACTCTAGACAATGTCAGACTCTTAGCCCAAAGGACAAAGCTGCATTAAGGAATGTAATTTATTTAGGAACTTCAATTTTACATCAGAGGGGGAAATGACATAGTCAAGATGCTTGTATGACAGGCAGTGACAGGAGGAAGTTGTGCCATGAGATTCGGACTTGCTTCCAGGAAATACAGCAACAAAATTCTTGCTGTGTCCCATGGAAGCTGAATTAAAGAAGGGTTTTAGGTCTGCGTCACAAGATACAGTGCTGACATCTCCCTGAAGTATTAATACACAGTTTCCAGCTCAAGTCTGTCTCATTTTATGCTAGGTGGAATAAAAACAAGTTCCTGAATTCGCTGTTGCTTTGGATTACGTGAGTAGATCTGTTGCTACAGGCAATGCATTCACAATTGGATCCATTCATTTCTACACTGCTTAGAGAGGACTGAATCTTCTCCATGCTTTTTTTATTTAAGTGACTTGGTTAAAGCATATAAACAAAACCAGCCATTTCTGTCCCCCCTAAAAGAGAACTAGCAAATGTTCAAGGTATCAGTGTTCTTTTTTTGCATCACACTGGGATTTTTCCTAAAACGCATTTTATTTACTGAAAGGAATGGCTGATAATTTACAACAATTTATTAAATGTATAAAAAAATACATATAGAAAAAAATGCAATATGTTTAATTTAGAACCTTTTGTTCTGGGAAGGTTATTTTTTTTTAAAATAGACAGTCCATCAGGCCAAACGGTCACAGACTGGTATTTGATATTGTTCTGCTACATATGTTCTCATACAAACATTCTTTTCTCTCTGTTTTTCATTTTACATTAACAACAGCAGAAGGCCCTGAAGAATTGTAATTTATTTCTGTGGCTAATGATTTCAAGATTATTTTCTGTGCCATGTACAAGTCTATGCCAGTATATAGTGCCACAATTTAGTGATTGGTTTAGTAATCTAATTCATTCATTTGCAATGCACATCACAATTACCTCGAATATATGTCTGCAGATTAAATAGTTCATTTAAAAATACACACTTTAAAAAAATTCAGTGATTTCTACAAGACAATTTTATGTTCAGGTGGATATAGTTATAGTGGTTATAGTGGATAAGCAAAAAAAGGTTATTAGACATATCACTAAGAAGACCAGGAAGAGCCTATAACAAGAAAAGCAATAGTTAAATGTGAAGCCATTTCATACTCCTAATTAAAACTAATTAATCTTTTCAGTGACACAATGGCATGCTTTCTACTCATAAGTTGACAATACTCCAGGAAGTCTGAAACAAAATAAATTATTCTTTGCTTGTTTGCTACCTGGACAAAGATCAATAATACCTCAGGGCAAACATAGTCTATAGCCAATCTCTTAATGTAATTCAAATTGAAAGGAAAGATCTGCTTAATGGCAAAAAAAGCACAAAACAGCACATTAAAGAAGGAAATTGTGATGCACTGTATATACATTTAAAAAATCTACACAGTACATGTATGCATACAGCAAGATTGCCCTTAAAGCTTCCTTAACACCATTAATTTGACTTGATATTACCTCAGTGTGTGCAGTAATCACTACATGGTTTTGCGTGTGGGATAAAGACAACTGCAAATACTGAGGGTTTACCTTCAGATGCCTGAACTTTGCTTCCTTAGTCATTAATGTTGTTCAGTAATTTACTGCTATTCATCTGTCTTCAGCCAATGGGAACCAATAGGTGTAACTGCCTCCCAAAAGTGGTTTTTGTAGTTTAGTATCTTCCATCACCCGTTAATGCAGACCCAGCTTTCATGTATTTAGTTAACAAAAGCAACTGGAGAAATTTTTCAGGGTGATCACTTTACACTTTGAAGTCTTGTGTTTTTGCATTGCATTTCATTTGCTGTCTGGTTCATGCTGATCAAGAAGCGGTTTGGACAGTTTGAAAAATGTGCATGTGTTCTGGTGGTTTTCAGAAAGAAAACAATGCCTGCTTTTCTGTCTGCCAGTTCCAGAAGTGTGTCAGTGCTGAATGCGCTTTAGCTGGACATAGTATAGATGGGTCAGATGTCGGAGCAAGTCTTGGACAGTCCAAGACAAAGGACAAATATTGGCTGTTGTGCAGATCTCTGTGTGTTCGAAGGGCATGCAATGAAATACGGAACAGCCGCTGCCTTTAAACTGCAGTAATTCTCATGAAGTACGATGCTGTTCAGAGTAAAAATAACGATCGCAAATCTTGAACCATTGCCTAGGCTGGTGGGAAGGAGCCAACGCTGTTAGGAGTACCACGAGAACTGTTACAAAAAGAAGTCAATACACAATTGAATGTTTGAATGCACAAGAAATTTTTTCTGGGTATTTTTGAGTATTGCTAGTAAAACAGTAGTTACTTGCTTTAGACTGTGATTGCTTCATGCCTCTATTAAAAGTAAACAACCCCGCAAAGACAGATAATTTGCCCTTGATGAGACTCACCATGGAAAATTTCAAATGAGAAGGAAAATCTTGCTGACACTTATGAGAAAATATGAAGTAAGGAGATTAAATACTCTTTTGCAACCTTCATACTTAGGCTTGTTACCATGTGAACAATCTCTTGATATTTCTTAGTACGTTATAGAAAAAAGGAAATTGAGAAAAGATACACATTTTGTTTAACTGTGGATGTTTTTGGTAGACAAATTAGAATGCTTGAAATAAATTATAATTTACATTTTAAAAATGAATATAAAATTGTATCCCTTCAGTACACTTAGTAGGCAGGTGCATGTTTAGAGAATTTTATTTAATGGTCTAAATGTATGAATTTACAACTGTTCTTATTTCTGGTAAGTAGCATGATACACTTCAGCCAAAGTTGAATTTCAGTAAGGTAGATACACAAGTGCATATGTGTGTTATCAGAGGAGCCATTTATGGCATAGAGACTACTAGTAAATATAACAGAGTGTGAAAGGTATTGGACAACAGACGTATAAAAATTATTATTAAGAGTTGTTTCAATTTTCATAGTCCCCAGATTCATATTCTTCCTCATCTTCATCATCAGAATGGTCATAATAGTCTCCATATTCAACGCTGTAGCTTGCACTTCTACTGCCAGCAGTTAATGCAAATGCAGGAGATGAGCCTGCAAGACATAATTGAATCCAGATTAAATTAGCTGTAGATAGGAGTGAAGAGGAAAGTATGTTTTTGTATCTGTATGGCAAGATCAATGTTTCTGAACCCTTGTTAAGTCAGCTATTGAAAGGAGAGGGTTTTTAGCTGATGACGGGACTTCATACCATCAAAGCTCATGGTATATGAGCAAATTTCTACATCATTTACATTTTAAGATGTTGAAAATATATTTAATTCCCAATAATAGTAAACTCTGAGTTCAGTCTTCTGCAGATCCTATGCACCTGAAAATATGACCAGAGCCAGTAAGGCTTTGAAAACCACTTGCAGAAACAAGGTCAGTGACAAACTAGACCAGTGACAAACTCCTCTATACCAGGAGGCAAATATAAGACAATGCATCTATATCCTGCATTTGCCAGGAAACCCAGTTCTCCCTGGAGGAAGAAGGATGTTATTCTGCTGGACTGGGCCCAATGCAAAATTATTATTTTTTAATTTACTATTAAAGATATTTCTTAGATCTTCCCAAACACTCTAATTAAGGAGCAAGAACTGTTTCCTTCCTAACTTTTTGAAAAATAAACAGCTAAGCAGAACTGCCGTGTTTCAAGGCTTCCTCAGCTACATCAGCTGTCGTTCTGTGTGCAGAGTTCCTACTAACATCAAAGGATTTCTGTAGGATAAGGATAGTGGACTCATACATGCCTCAGCTGTATGGCTGCAATCCACAGCTTTCTGTTTTCTGGAAGCTGGTATAATTTGCAGCAAAATATTACAATATTAACATGTCAGTATTTTTTTCCCCATAATTCATAAGCACTTCTGACTTTTAAATACCTGGGTCTGAATCTCCCATTAGGGGGTAAAGTAAAAGAAAAGCACACAGAAAAGTTAAATTATGGACACCTTTAGGTAATTTCTCATATACTTCATTTGCATTCTGACAAGCCCACCCTTTGCAGCCTGCTTGTATGCATTTTTATATTTTTCACATAAAACAAAAAAAAATACCCTCAATGACTTTCAGTCTTGCAGAGGCATATGCTGCTCCATACTTATTTTTGGTGTAGCAGATGTAAACGCCTTCATCTGATTTTTTGAGGCCTTGAATCTGCAACCAGCCTGTCACACCATACTTCTGAGGCCCACCTCTTGCCTTTGAGAAGAGAAAGAAATAGTTGACATTCAGTAGCTAAGAGACACCATGATATCTCTCAAAATAGTTGTGGCTGGATTAAACATCATTCCGATCCTTGCTTTTTGTTTATTGCCATTATGCTTTGATCCTCTTTGATTCTGCTGCCTTATATTTTAACACCCTATTTGTCACTGTGCATCCAAGTTCATGCTTTCCCTGCTCTGCTCTTTAAACCTCACTGCCCTTCACAGTGCTCCAATTCCTGGTCCTTTTGATGCTTCTGCTTCCCAGCACTTGTCCCAGCACTACTCCTTGCTGCTGCTTCTAAGCATTGCCTGTTCTCAAGCTAGTAACTTTCTTCAGGATGAGAGTGGCAGGTGGGTCTGCATGAGTTCAGGGCCAAGGGGCCTGACTAAGCTGGCACTCAGCATCCAGGTTGTAATGGATTGGCATGACATACCATGAGCTTTACACGCTTCTGTGACAGTCAGTATCGACCTACTCTGGCTAAAGCCTCTTAAAGGAGTGAGCTTTCTTTTCCAAACAAATAACACACAACCGTTAACAAATGTTAAGAGAGATGCTCTCATGCTGACTCTATTAATGGAATAGGTTAACAGGGTTCAGGTGAGCCTCTGAGGTGACCAGCATTTGGATGTGGCTCCTCACACCATTTTTTCTGAGCAACTTTTACGTCCACTAATCCCAGTTGTGTTTATGCTGTCTCTGGAAACATTTCTAAATTACTTAGACTCTTAGTACCTTTGTTCTCAGTACTCTAATTAGCTTTTTCTGTGCTCTTTCTATGTATCTTGTTGTTCAGCTTGTGCCCCATGGCCATTGGATCTTCTCACTTTTGGGCTGTGTATCCAGAAACCTAGATTTGCTATACATTTCTCTGCATAGTCTCTGTTCATGTTCTTTGTCCATTGGAGAACACATGCAGATGCAGGCTTCAGCCTTACTGCAGTCTGCCTGTACATCTGGCTTTGTTAGCTTGTCTCCCTCAAATGTTATTTCCATTTAAAAGAATTAGCATTTTGATTTATTTAATTTTAGCTTGAACTTTCAGGCTGTTTCTAGATTTGCTTGAAGCCTA
>NW_010542342.1:12370-16949 GCF_000687285.1 Phaethon lepturus | reverse complement strand
GCAGTCCGTATCCTAATGCCGCTCTACTCTTTCCCCTCAGATTAAAACACAGTGTCATCCATAAAATGAGCAAGTTTCTTTGCTTTCCTTTTGCATGCCTCAGGGGCTGAACCTAAATGCCAGGTCTCCAGAAGCAGCATCTTGCAAAGGAGAAGTATAGATACCTGCCAAAATTGTGCTTCTGCATCAAGAGTAGAAAAATAATTGCCAACAGCCCAGAATGCACTTCCTTTTAGGTAGTAGCCTAAACGTTTCCATTTATGCGTTCTATCAGTTTTTCCAGAATCATACCTACAGAAGGAGAATCCTCCATCTTTTCTTTCCCTGAAGGCCAGATGGTACCCTGCCTGTTATTTCTTCTGCTTGGACTGCCAAAGCAATGATCCTTGCGCTGACTGAAATCAGAATTCTTTACGGAGTCAGAGGGCCCTTATTGGTAATCTATTTATTGCAACAGTATTGAATCCCGTAGGAGGAATTCACTGATTAATCCCTTTACTCCTCATCCCAAACTGTATGACATGTGGAAAACTCAGGTTTTACCTGTACTGAGATGTGGGCGTCATCTCCTGGCAGAAACATTTTATTCCCCTTTTTTTTCCATTCAAGGTGTGGCATAGGATAGGCTGACACCTCACAGCCAAAAATGACATCATTGCCCGTGAAATTCTGGACATCCTGAGGTGGCATAGAAATAACAGGAGCTGCAAAGAACCGACAGAACGGTGACTTAGAAGACAATGAGCAAAAGACCATATAAACACAAAAGCATATAACTTTAATTCCTATGTTACATGATAAAATAAGTTTTCCTTTTGCCATCTCACACATTATGAAAAGCCACATGATTCTAAGAAGATTTTGAAGCTCAGAACACCTTATGTCCCATTGAAGGGTGAACAGGATTTTTTAAAAACACTTCCAGGACCCAGCTGTCCTTCCCCTTGCATATAATTGTGGAACAAGCTGAAATGAAAAGCTTAATTTGTGTCCCATGAACTGCCATCATGGACTAGACTCAAGGCCCACCAGTCTAGCAGCCATTACTCGACTAGACCTTCAGAGGAAAGTACAAGAAATTCTGTAGCAGAAAATCACAGAGTAACTTGATTGTACACGATAGTTCTTTGTAGTTTCTGTTACATTTTGGTTAGTTTAAAAGCTGAAATACTGAAATTCCTAACTTGTCAAAATTTGTTTTCTGAGTACATCATTGCCTTGAACTTGCTTAAATCTCGTCCCCCTCTGCTACCCATGGAACTCATTGCAGCAAGTTACAGAATAACAGCATTAATATGTTTCACATTTATCCTCGATTGCTATAAATTTCACCTGATGTTATGAGACAAGTAATGAAAGTGATTGAAATCCAATTATTTTATAAGGTTTTATGCTATGTTTATTATAATTATTAGATTTCCACTTACGTGTTTCCTATTGTTCTCTAACCCTTGTCCCCCTCCACTGTTTATTTATTGCCTCTGAATTATCCTCTCCCACTTTTTCCCAAAGAAAAAGCTGATGTTAACCACGAGAGGGAGCCAGTCCAGGGATCTGAAGACGTTGAAAAACTTATGCATTCATACATGATTTAACTACATATCTCTCTGTAAGCATGTATGAACATACTAAATCCGAATAGGAGATGATGAAATTTAGCAGCAGAGAGCAAAATAACATTTACTGTTATCACAGTTTTCCTATTTTGGAGATCTTTGGGTTTTTTCCTGATCTATTTGTCCTCAGCAAGAAATGTTTTTCCTTCTAAAGTCTGTTTTCTTTCTATTTCCATAGCAGTGTTTAAAAATGGATGCATTTTCTGGGCCATTAGACTTGTATTTAATTAGTGCTTTTTTTTTTTTTTACAGATCCCAGATGCTTGGAAATAGGAATTATAGTAAATAATTAGTATATTTTTGCTTGCAATATTTGAATCGGTATGTAGGTACAGCATTTATGCTTCAGCATTTGAAATTGTAACAGCCTGTTCCAGGTTTTTAAGTGAAGTTTCTAATACGTTGTCAGTTTTTCAGGATTGATATCTGTGCAGAAAATATCAAATGCTTACTGATTAAAATTAATTGCAAAAAAACCTTATACAGCAAAGTATCAATTTCCCCACTTATGAATGTCTTATTAAACAATCTTGGTACTCTTCAAAAGTAAGATTTTCAAACTAGGATGCTTAAACCCTTAAATGCTTGTTCTTTCATGAGAACTGTACATTCAGAATCTGTATTATTATTTCAAAAGTCTTGCATTCAAATCAACATTAACTGAATATCTTGGATGAGAAATTTCTTGCCTATGAACTTATCCCATGGGGTCTAATGTTAAGCATACTTTGAAATATTAAAACTCAGCGCAGCCACACTCCTTTTAATGATACATACACTGTAGTTAAGCTTAAAGTGTAAAAAAGAAACCGAATATCTACATTGAGTCACATGAGTTCTTTAAATTATTCCTGTACAGACACAGTATGAAAACCTTTAAGTTAGCAGATGTGGACTGGTTAGTACTTTTGTTCTGGTGCTAACCCAGATGTCTTATGGATACATGGACAACACTGAAGTATCGCCAAGAATTGAGTCCTGCTTATGTGGCTGTCCACAGCCAGGGCTCAGCCACACGAGGCTGAGGGCTCTGGCTTCACCACACCATGTAAACACATCCTTAGCCTTGAGGACACAAAGGTCTGAATTACAAATCTGCATTATGGCTGTTCACATGTGATAAATTTATCTAGCACTGCCTGCCGTACAGCAAGATGAATTCCAGTCTGGCAATGCCCCTTCCTCCATTTAACTGTAAGGAGAATCCAGATGATAGCTCAGATGGAAATGTCTAGATGTGGTCCGAGTCCCACCCAGCTGAGTACTTCTATAGAGGTAGTTAAGGCTTTGCTGAACCAGGGCTGACCAGGACTGGCATCATGTGAGTGGCAAGTACGAAGAACCACAGTTTTGATCTAAACAAACTGCCTTTTCTGAATCTGAACACATAAATACTTGCATTATCTACTCAAACTTGAAGTGCCTCCAGAAATAAAATAATACGTGTCTCACAACACCATTTTGCTGTATTTTACGGAAGAAAGTTGAAGTAATGTTCTAGCATTTTAAGAGAAATTTACAAACTTCATCTTTGAGTGTTTCAGATTTTGTGTTCAGCCAAATTCTCCCATCTGTATCTGAGTGTACCTTTTTTTTGCATAACTGTGTCTTTAGAAGCAGATCTTTACTGTTACAATAGCCTGTCATTTTGATTCCTGGAGTAGATAAATTTTCTTGATTGCTATAGGAAGCATTCTCATGGCTCAGTGTCTGGGGGTGAATGCGCAGCAGTTGCTCCTTTCCTTTTACAGTCCCAGTCATGAATTATCCTCATGTGTTACCGTAGACATAAACCAGAAGCCAGGAGAAGTCAAAATAACTGCTTCACCTTTCAGAATCAACATTAACCCAATATCACTCCAGATTAATGAATTAGATAATATGATTCTTTTCCCCCTTAACCCATATTAATTTTTGCTAATCTATGTCTGATTTGATGAAAATGGCAGAAAGTTTTGTGGATTGTTTGGTTTTTACTCCAAAAATTTACATTTAAAATGAATTATGTGCCACAGCTAAATATAAAGAGAATCACTGCTAGGTTGTTCTGTCACTTCGTTAAAACATCAGCAAGAGAGGTTTGAATGTGAATGGATTAAGTGTGGAGGATCTGTATATAATCAATGTACTTAGTAACCTTGGCAAATTATTCGATAAAGTGATCAAAACTAGCTTTCAGGAAAAGAGGGCTTTTTCAGTGTTTCTTTAGGGAACTAAGCCTTTTTCTTCCCCTTTTTCTGGTGACAGAAGAAAGATAAAAGGCTATACTCTTCTGATGAAAGGAGTTTATTGTTATTTATTTATTCATTGGTTGCTGTATACAATTAATCCATTTGGCATCAATAGGAAACAGCAGATGCTTTGAAGGAGAAATAACAAAACAAAGTACTTTGAGTTGAGTGAAGGTTATATTTATAGCTTGGTACCAAAACCCCAGTGTTCAGTGTTTGTTTCTCATGCAAATTGGAGTCAGCAGAAAGCGAGCGCTGCGGCAAGGTTGCTACTCTTAGAGCCAGACTCCCTGTTGCCTTTAGTCATCAGTTGCAGCCATGAAAAAATGGTCTAAATCACAGTGCACTTTCACATACCCATGGTGCTGCTTCAGATAGCTGTCGCGGCAGAGGGGGCTTACTGGTAGACTCTTGCAGGGGACCTGTGGTAGCACCTCTGTGCCCTGCTGCTTGCTGAAAGGCCCAGGCTCCTTCCGGGGTCTAAAACACAATCTACAAACCCAGCACAGTCAGCTGCTGCTCGGAGAGGTTGAGAAGAGGGGCTCTTGTGCTCCCCTCCCCAGCGAGCCCAGGCTGAGGTGCTCTGCTGCAGCTGGGCTCATACGCCAACTAGGCACTTTCCTCTGCATGAGCCAAGGAGGTGAGCCCCCGTTTTTCTTAACTAAACACTACACAGCACCGACATGGCTATGAACTTTGCTTCAGGCTTCTGTGCAATTTAGTAAGCAGAGC
>NW_010542342.1:0-12339 GCF_000687285.1 Phaethon lepturus | reverse complement strand
ATTCCTGCAGAGATGATCCAGCCTTTCTGGGGACCCAGGGAAGCAGTGGAAAAGTGCTGGGGGCGATGCCTACAATGCAGAGTAGCTGAGCTCATTCCTCCTGCTTGATGAGCAGTGTTGTGCGCCTCAGAGGTGACAGCAGGGCTTGGTGGATGACAACACCAGCAATTAAAAGTGATAGTACTTCCAAATTAAAGCTTTTGTACCTGGACAGTTCTCTTGAATTAATTAGAGCAGACCATTGCTTTAAGCCTATGTGCCTGAACAGCTACCTCTGCTGCAGAGTTAACATCAGTTGCTACTCAAGTGGCACTTCTAACTGAAATCTTCCTGAGGGGTTATGCCGCAAGAACTACTGCTATTTTAAACCCAAATAAGAACCTACCAGAGGGCTAACAGGCTTTCAGTCATACTGTGGACTGGTATATATTGGGTTTTCTGGATGTCTCTACAGACAAGTCTCATTTCCCAGCTTAATACGCAAATGGCAAATAAGGGATTCTCTAATGGATGTTTCTCTTGCAACTAGAGAAAGAGGAAAGAAGTCTGGTATTAGCTGTTCATCACTTTTCCTTATAAGTATTCAATATCCAGTGTTCATTCAATATAAAAGCACATCATACAGTCTAAATTGGAGGCAACGGACTGCTAGCAAGCAGTGGGTAAAATGTACCTGAGTTACTCTCATATATGGACCTTTGCCAGAGATGCAATTTTGGATTTGCAGAACTGTGACCCATTTATGACCCACAGACCTCTTCTAAGTTTGAGAAAATATTCATTAACTTTAAAAGAAAAAATTCTCATTCAGAAAACAAAAGCCTGTTCATTTTTTTCCTTTTCATTTTAGATACATGTGACTTAGTTGAAAAGTACCCGGGAGTAAAGACTTGTAATAATGTGAAGAATGAGAACAGCATATGAGCAGAAGGCAGGATTCCCCATACAACCCAGCTAAGAATCCTTCCACTAACAATCATTGCAGAGAACTGTTCATGCACTGTAATGTTTTTAGGGAGATTATTTCAGTTTGATTTTGTTTTAACTTTGGATTTCCATTTCATGGGTTACCTAGATTTTGTGATGATTCTGAAATTTTATTATTTTGGACTTTTTTGTAAGAAGAACAGACCCATTAATCAAGCTCTATCTTCTTCTATTACCACTACTTCATTGATTATCATATATACACACAGGTATCCACACATATATACACATGCACACACAAATATATGTGTGTGTATATATATGAAAGATCTGCCTTGCTATCACCACTTTAGTATCAAGTCATTCTTCATAGAATAATAATTTGTCCAGTCCTCCCAGACTATCCTGTCTTTTTACCTATGCCCAACTACACATAAAATTTTTGTAGAAAGTAGCTCATACTCTGCTTATTCAGAGCAGAGCTAGTCTGTAGATCTATGGCTTATTAGTCACCATGTGATTTAAATCCACTAGTCTAATACAGAGGCTTGTAACATACAACATTAAGTACCAGCTGCTAAACCACGTTTAACACAAAGTAGTATTATAAGAAAATGATGATAATTATAAAAAAATGCAGTATTAGTTCAATAAAGTTAGACTAGAGCATCTAGTAACATTTAAAAACAAGAATTAGATCTTTTTTCAGTTTGAGGGTGCCTTTGTACATATTACCTGATTCACACGGTCCTTTATATTTCATGCTGATATTTCTTTTCGTAGCGTAAGCCTTGTTGAATTGACAGATGTTCTCGTATGTTTTCCCTTCAGGTCCGCAGATGCTTTCCTGAGACTTGCACACACACTGGGGTTCAGGGACTTCCCCAAACCTTGCTTCATCAGCATCCAACCTGCACTCAAGGTTGTCCCCACATTGCCCGTAAAAATGATTGCCCTGGTCCAAGTCGCAGATCTGACCTTCCACATTTCCACATTCAGGACAGCAGCGGCAGCGGTCCAATACAGTCCCAGCTGGACAGTCTTTAGGCTCAGAGCAAAGTGCCAAATCGCATTTTCCACAGCTATCTCCTTCCCTTAACAGCCTCCACCAACCTCGGTGGTACAAGGCAGGGAAACTCTGAGAAACCTGCACCAGTACTACCAGCACTGCTGTGACCATCGAGTGCTTCATCTTGAGAATGTAATGAACAAGCAGAAAAGGTCCTTGGAGTAAAGCCGGGGGAGGGGGGGAAGAAAAGAGTGAGCTAGTGAGAGAAAAACATTACAATCCTTTTTTTGTTTTAGCATATAAATTCTGCTGCAAACACAAGCTTTAAGAAGAAATTAGCATCAGATTCCTAATCTGGAATTGATAATAAAAGTGCATACAAACCCACCAGCTTTTCTCTAATACAGTTTGGAATGCGAGTATTGCTTGCACAGAAACCAAACTGCCCCTTCCGACAGCTGAGTTGAAGCTCTCTGAAAAGCTGTTTGCTCACTGTCTCCTTGAGCCAAATTTGCAAAGCGTTGCTCTACTGAAACAACATTATAGTGCAGCTATTGTGGAAAGGGGAACAGAGTAAATTAGTGTAAAATGAAGAAATTATCTGGCATGAGCTTTTTTTTTTTCCCCTCATCAGTTGAAATAGATGGTCACAGAAAGATGAATGTGGGTACAAAGTGGTACCCAAGATAGCAGTGCCCTAGAGCTGTGCCAGTGCTCTAGAGACTGGAGCAAGGTTTAACACCAAATTTCAGCCATTAATGATCACATCTAGGTGGTTCTGAATTAATTTATTTACGGGTTCTCTGCAAGCAAGGGACAATCTAAGACAGCTAAAATTTACTTTAAACTCTTGGATTTAAGATGAGAGGTGCCTAGAAGAAGAACCCATTATTCTCTCTACATCTAGCTTCTTTTCAGTGTTCATGGGTATCTGTGGTTTGCAACTCAAAATAATGCAGTCCATGTTTGGCTTTAAGAACAAAGTTCTTAGGTTCTAAAGCTCTAAACAAAAGGTTTAGAACATCAACAAACATGACCAAGCTGCCACAGCATCTTTAGACACACCAGAAGGAGCTTTTGCTGAAGTATTAGATGCATCACTTGTCTTTTCATAGCTTTTTCTGTCTTCATTTCTTAAGATGCACTTGCACTGTGAGTTAGGAAGGAGGATGAAAGAGGCAACTCTGATTTCTTTTCCCACTTTTTCTGTGCATAAATTTCTGCCCGTTCAGGGAGATGGGTTTGCAGGGTCATTTCTCACCAGGTGTAACACTTTTCTTTGTACATCTCAGGATTTAGGCATGCTCCTTATCATCCTGCCTCATACCAGAAAACTCTCCCTTGCAGTGCTGAGGAGATTTCTTGCCTATAGATGATAGGCTGCTGTTACCACTGTTCACCTGCAGCTCAGCAGAGATGCATCTTACTGTCTGTTGGAGGTAATTGTGAAGCATAATGGACTTACAGCCCCTGCCAGTATGGCTCGATAGCACGGGTCAAGGATCACCACTCCCTACAAACGAAATATCTTTGTCTGTTTGTTAACTTCAAATATCTCTATGTGCATCACATTTTCAAGACATACATATAAGACATTGTTAACAAGATGAAATAAAAGAGAAATCATGCTTGTGCTGACTTGTCCTGAAATCACCCACAAGCGGCTTTTCCTACTCTTTTTGTATTCATGAGCTCACATAAGCTCAGCAAAGGGTGCATGTTGTTGTACCAGCCTTATATTCTCTGGTCATATCCACAAAGGCAAATCTCTTGGGGGCACATGTTTACTTTCCATCCCAAACATCTCCATGGCTTTTCCCAAGTTCAGCTTCTTACCTTCTGCAAAGTAAGAGATTACCTCTTACTTTGAGAGAAGCATCAGGCTGGTTAAAAAATCACTTCCTTCATCTAAGCTGCATGTAATGCAGTTTTGCTCTGGCCTACTTGGTGAAGCACTTCTTAAAGCCAGGCTGGAGAGACCTATGGGGCACTGCTTACTTCTGTGTGATGGCTGGGCTAATTCATATTATGTAATGCATGTTTTTGCTTTGAATGCAGAATCAGACTGTAAAGGAGTAAATTATGTGTGTAATTGATGCTTTTGACATTGAGAGTCAGAAAAAAAAAGTAACCACTGAATTTAATGGGAAATTGATTTCTTGTCCCACCTTCTTACTCTGTTTAATGTGTTTTATTTCACACTTCCTCATCAAATTCTAATTGGACATTTAGTTTTGCATTATAGGGTCTACTCATCACTGTCTATTTTATTATTTGTGCCTACAGCTGTAGGGGATGAGTATCTAGAGGACAAGGATTTACTAGGCTCATATAAAGTAAAAAAAGATGTTTATGGTGGTGAAACCGTATATGCAAAGTGGACCCAAAGCAGGGAGGGGCTGCAGGCCAGCACTGCCCCTGTTAATGTTGAGCTTCGCCTGTCGTCTTCCAGGAGACATGTGATTTGAGGGCTGTAAAACAGAGGTATACAAGGAACTACCTCCTGCATCCTGGCACTGAGGAAACCCATCATAAATATCCTAGAAAGCATTTTTGGCATTGATCTGTATAATATAATTTGAATTCTTGGTGGGTTCAGCCTCTACACTAAGCACTGGGTTTGCCTGTGGTCTGGTTTGAACAGCTGCCACTTGGCAGGTGATCTACAGCTGAAGGTTATTTGGCCACCTATTCCTGAGCTCACCTGGAACAAACTGGGGTGGGGAGAGGTTAAAGCACTGTGGTGTGACATGGAGAAATGGCATGACAGCTGTCTAAAATGACTTTCATTAGCAAGCGAGCTATGGCAAGCTGAGAAGCTGTAACTCCAGAGCACGGGGGAGCAAGGAAAGGGAGCAGGATGTGCAGCTGGGTTTGAAGTGGCACATCTAAAGACATAGTCCCATCTGGTTCAGGAATAAATATGCATTATTTCAAGCTTGCTTTGGTGGGTTTGGCAGAAAAAGGTGCTGATTTTCATCACAAACCTTGAATTATCTTAACCCTAAATATCTCCCAGAACAAAACACAAGCAGCAGTGGATTAATGTCACTGGTGGAGCTGCAAGACAGGAACCAAATTGCACTATCTGCTTTTCAGGCACCATCCCCCAAATGCTGCCTGGATTGCCAACAGGCAGTGCAGAGGAGGCCTCCACGACCCCTCCAACGAGGGGAGGAGATAAGCAGCTGCAGTGCATGAGGGTAGCTTTCTACCATCAGCTGTGAAGTAACATTTTAGGGAATAATTTCTGTTAACAGACAGGTTGAACAGCATTAGTGTACCCTCAGTCTCAGCAAGCAGGGTAGTGCTGGCCATGCAATAACTTCCCTGGCTTTTTCTGGGTATTTCCATGTGGCGTGATCAGCGCAAGGAGTTCTGCTACCATCTCGTGGAAGGGATAGTGTGCAAGTTGGATAATGGACAGTGAGGAGCATGGTGAAGCAGCCCAGTACTTCCTGTACCTTCAGACAGGATCTTCTACCAGGATGTGGGCAATGTCTTGCAGAATAATTCCTGTAAGTGAATTGTTAAGGAAATTGTATTCCTATTCATTTCCTGCCTTCTTCTTAGGGCCTGGTGTTATGCTAAGCTGCTGACTTGTATTGCATTATTCTACTTTGCATGGTAATAGATAAGGTACATGGCTGATGCAATTTGAAATTCTATTGCTGGTGATTCCTGAGGTACTGCTCTTTCAGAAAAACCTGGTTCAGCTCTTTATTCTGTTTTTATTTGTGTCACTGTGAGTTTACTTAAGTGAAGGTTTCTGAATCTAGCTCCTGCCAGACTTGCAGATCTTGTTCTTACACAGACATGTATAGGAGCTCTGTGAGGAATAATGGCAAAACACAAAGAATTTTGAAGTATCCCTTCTACCTTCTCTGTCCTGAAATGGTCCCTTTCCTTGAACAGGGGAAGTCAAGTTCAGAAAATATAGCGCTCTGTCTCTTAGGTTGTATTAAGTACATGATCTTGAGGCTCCTTTAGAGAGAGTAAATCTTGGCTGACTCAACATGTTTCCATCTACGAAACTTTATACTTGTATTATGTGCACAAAAGAAGCATTAAGGAAAATAAATGTTAAGTGTTGTATTGGGTAATAGCAGACTACAGGTGGCTGTGCCTATTGGGTATATGCATTACCTGATACTACCAGTCTCCTAGGATAATTCTGCCCTCCCAGTATCCAGAATTGAGCTTCAATTGAGGTGCTCAGCTCACCTGAAAACAGTATTTGGTTTTGTAGAAGTAAGTGTCAAATAGTGGAGATTAATGACAGATGAGGCAAAAACGGTTGGATGCCACTTGCGGGTTCCTGACAGACCTGCTGACCGGCCGTGATACAGGCAGTTCTGGGATCTCCAAACATTTCATTTTGTAGTGCCAATCCTATTTGCTGACACATTGCTTTCATGAATCTCACCATTAGTGCTGTAAGCACATGAAGTATAAGTTAATTCTACTGTAACATGATTATTAAATCCGTTAATCAAGGGCAGGAGATCCGTAATTAACTTATTCTCCAGCATCAAGTAAATGATTCTGCTGTGAGCTTTAAAAAAGCAATTGTTTACTAATATGCAAAATACAGTGGGGCTATTACACTATAAGGCTGTGTAATTAGACAATTAAATTATAAATTTTGCATATTTTAATAACATGTATTTTAATTATTTTCTTTGTAAAGTTAAAATGGAGGATCATTATTTTTTGATTTTTCTTTTTTTTTTAGCTTTTACATCTAATTTACCAAAAAAAGGTTGGGGAGGGGGGAGGGACGGGGGACACACGACATGGGAGGGGAGGTTGCTCTGTTTCCTGCCTGAAAGTTGACTGTTTTCACGTAAGGCTTTGGCTAGGCTTTTGGTGACTCACCAAATGCTTGGGGTTGATTTAATATAGGCTTACTGATTCCTTTTCACACAAACAAGTCTGGAAATCCCTTTTCACAAGCTAGTATTCCCTTCCAGGGGGCCAGATATTTCAAGGGTGCTTTTCAAGCCTGCTTCACTTTTCTGCTATCCTTTTAAGTAGCCCAAATTTCTGAAAGCTTTGTTGTTTTACCCAAAAACACGTGAGCCTCCTGTCCTGTGACAGGAAGGTGATACTGGAAACATTTAAGGAGTCAGCAGGAGATAATCAAGCATTTCTCTGAAGCCATTCTTTTAAGAGGTGAGAGTCATAATAGTGAAGAAACTTGCACAGAAAGTACCACAAGGACATTTCCCCCATGTGTCCTGCCCACGTTTCCAGCCCAGCAAATCTTAGTTGCCCATCTTAACCTTTCTCTATACACTTTAATCACAAGCGCAATATAGAAGCAATAGCCAGCATAATTCTCCTCCCTACTGAGGGAGGGGGGCAGGAGGGTTTGTCCACCTTCTGCCTTAATTTTAGAGAGAGCTAATGGAAAACCATCCCTCTGTTTTGTGCAGACCACAGTATTTTCAGGTGTCATGTTTTACTGCAGCAGATGCCACAGTTTAACGTTAAACAATTTGTGTGTCAAAGGCAGTTGCTGTCTGCATCAATAGTGACACAGTAGCACTATCAGGTACAGCAGGGCTTCAGAGACACTGCAGCTTGAGGAAAATGTATCAAATCTCACCACATAAAAATGGACAAAAAATGAAGAGCACAAGAAAGCGTATGTCACACAGCAAGCAGGAAGGGATGGGAGATATAGGTAAGGCCCTGTGGTCCCCAGCCTGTCCCAGGGTTGTGGGTGGCACCCACTTACCTGTGTCACCAAGGGATAGATGAGATGAGTGTGAGAGCGGCTAGCAATGTCCGTGTGTGCTCCTTGCTGTTCTCAACCCCTCCTGGGTGCAACTTTCAGCAATATGTTTGAAGACTGGCCTGGTCCTTATTGTAGACCTGCAACAAACATGCTCTAAGCATTTGGAGAGGGGCTGGAATTAAAAAAAAAACAAAACCAACATTGTTCTGGCTCCACCAATGTTTTGAGGTGCTTCCACCTAACAAAGACTGAAAAGTAATGCTAGCTCTGGCCAGTGACTGCTGAGAGCCAGAGGTGTGTGTGTATCTGTCCATCCATTTCCCACCAGAGAGACGGTGAGAGGAGGCAGTCAAAAGTAGGCTTAAGCGTGAAGATGACAGTGGAGGTGCTACTAGTTGCCTGTACCAGCAAAGCTCTTAAAAAGAGCAAAACACAGTGTTTTCCTCGGAAAGCCTAATAGAGAGAGGGAAAATCTCTGAAACTTGCAGACAATGAATATGGAGTCATTTTTCTTGGCAGCCTTAATGTTGATGGATAGGACAGTTCGCCTTGTTCAGTTTATATAAGAGCAGCTGATATAAAATGACTTCATAGCTGGATATTTATGAGAAGTTTCATTTCAGATAATATAGTTTTTGCCTCTGGCAGTGCTGTGGTTTAGTCCTGTTATTACTGGGAACTAAATCTTTAGGATATTCTAACTATAACTGCAGGGCCTGTTTGATCTGCCCAGCAAAGTTAATATTTTCCAAAGCAGTGGAAACTTTATAATGGAAAGTCTCATTAGCAAAAACTACCTGTCCCTAAAAGCAGCCAGGAAATCAGGCACAGAGAGGAAACTTGGGGGATTTTCCTTCAGCTTCATCTGCTTTCTTTCACTCAGCAATGCTGAAGAAAGTAGTGTTTTCTATTACAGCAAAAGCACAGATAGACTGTAATGACTCCTCTAGAAAAGCAACCAGAAACCAATTTCTGATATAAAGCAAAATTCTTGTCTCTTGCAGCAGTTTGTCTCTGCTGCATGTGGATCTTGCATAAAATACTGTTACCTCTTGAGGGAAATAGGATTCACCCCTGATGCCAGACCCTTCACCCAAGCCAGCATTGCACCAAGATCTACGCAGGAGAAGGGCTGAGGAAGAGGTACTAGTACCCCCGCTGAAACTTCCAAGGTTGTTTTTTAAAGTGTGAGACTTTCCTCTTTTGTGCCAGAGCATTGCTATAAATGGGATATTCTCAAATGATTCACTTGCCCCTTTGGAGAGTGCAGAGCTAAGGGCTGCAGTCAGTGAGGCTCACAGCCCGCATGGTGTTGGTAGGGCCTCTGCAAATCCTGCAACAGTCTGGAAAGGCAGAGTAGGTTCTCCTGAAGCTGCCAGCTTAGCTGAACCCTCCCTTTCCGCAGGCTAAACCATAAATCAGACTCCAACCCTTCTTACCATATCACCTTCGAAGACATAATTAGCTCTGACCGTTGTTACAAAGGGAAGTAAGTCTGCAGCAGACATAGGTTCAGGCTGTGAGCTCTGGCAGTACAGCTTCCAAATAATTTGTGCAAAAAGCTTATTGCCTGGAAAATGGTGGTCGGATCAAAATGACTCGGCAAAGCAGCTGGTTAAGAGAGCTGGAATCTGCCTCCCACAACTGTGCTTCAGTGGGAATTGTTCTGGAATGTAACACTTCTGACAAACACTTATGTTCACCTGTGACCAGAGAGCTTGAAGAGAGGTGCACTGTGCTGTCCAGCGGATGAGCAGGTTGTGTGTGTGGAGGGGAGGCTTTGCTGCCTTAGTCTGGGATGGCTTGGGCACCCATGAGTTAAGCAGCAGTAGGAGGTGGAAGTTGTGTGAGAGGACAGGAGGAAGCTTCAGAGCGAAAAAGGACAGAAAGCAAGGCTTGAGACAAGCTCAGAGGGGCAGTGCTTACCACTGAAAGAAGGGCTGAGTGCATAGGCAGTTCCTGCTGTTCTCGGGACTTTGTGTTGTCTACAGCCAAACAGGACAGCATCAAAGAATCCTGCACATCAGCAGGATTTTGAGCTCATGCCTCTGGTCAGGAGGAGTAATCTCCAGACAAGATCATTCACCTAAATATTTGTATGTTAAAAAACAAACAAAATCAATGGTGGATCTCTATCACAAATGCTGAATGCCATGCTGTGCCTCTGGGAAGGCAAAGCTTGTCAAGGGTTGTTTGCTGCTACTATCTTTTGTTAATGCTTAGGCTCTTGGGGTCAGGATGGCACAGGGCTCTGGGTTGGATTTGCCGATTTCTAGAAGCCTAGGGCTAGTCCTGGCCCCTTTACCATTCTGCTGTTTCTGAGGGCCACAGGAATGTGGGTAGTTCCTAACAAGAGGCATGGAGGCTGAAAAGAGCATTAAGTGAGGGAGTATGAATGAAAACTATGCATGAGCATGAGTGAAGAAGTAAAGGCCCGAGTCCATTTAAATCAAGAGCCAGACAGCCATTAACTTAAATGGGCTCAGGGTTTCGCCCTGTACTGTTAGCTTAGCCAGCTTCCTGTTTGAGTTGGCAGGGTAAATGTCTTTGTCCCTGTCCAGCAGGGCGTACTTTGGATTGTTTTTCTGTCCAGGCTGATGGAACACTCTTAGAAGTTTCAGTCTATTTCAGCCGCAGTGTGGCTAGAGATACCAAACACAAACATCTTGCATGCACTGAAAGTCACAATGTTTTTTGCATTACATGCTGACCTACTTGTCCTGAAGTAGATGTCTGAAGGCACAAGCTGTCTTGAAGAGCTGGTCTGGTCTTGTATTTATCATTACATTTTGTGACAACTGACACGAATCTAAATCTGCACTAAAGAGGCTTTCTATTGACTACCTCAGCTTATAGAAAATACCAGTTAAATGGTATCCATTGATGCTGCAGGAGTGGATTGCTCTTATTATACCAGCAGAGTGAAAAGGATACTGCTGTCTTGCTGCTCTCCTGTACCACAGCACATTGCAAAGGTAGACCCAGTGGTGTTTGTGCTGTAGAGCTGGGGTTGTCGACTGCAGGGAAGGGAAATGGCAGGACATTTCTGGGGAAATCTGAACTGATAGTATAAAGCCAAAACTTACTGTCTTCTTGCAGGGAGATGGAAATAATCTCTATATTTAAAACAAGGCACTGCAGGTGGGCATATGTCTCAAACTGGATAAACTTAAAATTCTGGACTGGTGGGAGGACCTGGTCCTACAGCAGTGATGAGAGCTGCCTGCATGGTCTGACCCTGCCTGTGGAGCTTTAATTCAGTGTTCTCTGAGGTTGGAGGATTTGTTTTCTAGGGTTCTCAATCAAATAAAAACATAACAGAGTACCAAATCAATAAAAATCTACATGTTTTGTAACTTAGTGGAACTAAAAAAACCCATTGAAACAAATACAGGCCATTTCCATTTGAATCTCTCCTCTGGTAGACGTTTGGGTAAATGGAGGGACCCTGCAGCATGACTGAAAATAAAACCCCTGCAACATACTTGAAAAACCAAAACCAGATGACTTCTGGGTTCACAGGCTTCCAGAGGGGCAAGCTCTCAGGTCATGCCTCCAGATGATTCAGTGCTGTGCAGATGCAGCTGCCCAGTGGACCCAGCTGAAGGCCTGTCCCTATAAAGACTAGAGTCAGGCCTCATTGTGCTGGTACACCCTGAACCTGAAAATCTTTTCTGTTTTCAAAACTGTGCCAATATAGAGACGTCTCTGCTTAGGATCCGGGATCTCCCTGTAGAGTACACTGACATAATACAAAAGCCTTTCTTTTTGGAGGAGGAAAAAAACAACTCTGTTTCTAGAACTAAATTTGCTTCCTCTTCTCAGTTCACAATTCATAACTTTTCTGTTAATTTATCTTACTAGCAGGGTTGATCACTGAAATGTTAGCTCCCGAAATACGGATTTCTTGTTCGCAGTCATAAGTACATGCACTAATCTGCTCAAGAAAGTAAGACATAACACAGATTTTTGTGCCCAACCAAAGCAGCTTGCTGTTCAATATTGAATTCTCCCAGTGAATTGCTAAGTGAGTAAAACACAATTAAAAAGAGTTTCAAACCACAGGAACTTTGAGGAAAGCTGCAGTCTGAGACAGATCTCAAAAGGGTAAGGAGAAAGAAAGAAAATGCATCAAAATATTCGTTACAGACTTAACCCTCAACTTGGATTAACAAGAAGCCTGTTGTCTGATCCCAAGTGTAAGAACAGGCTGTAATTTAAAACAGCTTTTATTCATTAATGAATAGAAAAGCTATTTGGGTGAGAATTTGGGGGAAAAACTATGCCAATTACCAGCACTAAAGAGACTTTCCTTGTAAAGACATGGCTTGCTGGCTGGCTGTGTGTTGTGATGCTAAATACAGTAAGCAAATGAGACTGGTTTCTGCTACCAATACAATCAGTAGGTTTAAAATGGAATTAACCTTTTAAAAATGCAAAGTATTCCTTACAGCAGATGGTAATGTTTGCATATACAAATACCTCTTGGAAATCATAATGTAAACCACATGCTCTGAAACAATAGGATTCCTGAGCTGAACCCTTCATCCTCCTGAAAATGAAAAATAACACTCTTCAAGCCCAGACTGGTGGCTGCTGTAGCAGGAGCTGGTCCTGCTTATGCTGGGGTAAAGCGGGCACAAGAAGAGTTAGGGGAAAA